>NW_016157773.1:139265-167960 GCF_001687245.7 Rhagoletis zephyria | reverse complement strand
TATTTTAACTACATTGCATTTGAGTATGGAGAGGCAACTATCTGGAAGTATTTTACATAAAAAATTTACTAAGTATTGCCCGGTTTGTAGTTGCAGTTAAAGAAAACACATGAAAAGGCACGATTTTTTTTAAATTCGAAAAAATGTAAATATTTCAAAAACGGTGACACTTTTACCTGAAAATTTTTTGTTTATCAGTGAGCTCACCCCCCCACCTACCTTGCCCTAAAGTTTGGCACGTTACTTCTGGGACACCCTGTATGTATATATATTCATATTTATGACACTACCTACGTGCGGATAAATGTACTTAATTCACTTTTATTTATTAATAGAAAATCATGTGAATAAACATTGCAAACACAAAATGAAAATATTTTAGAAAAAACAAGGCAGCTGTGTTTTGCCGCTCAATTGGCCAAATCGGTCAAGTTCAAAGCAATATTTTTCTACGACTCGCTAAATTGCGAGTATACACCTGCCTCAACCAAAGCAGCACAGCGAGTGTAGATGCGGAAAATTATTTTAAAATAGTCTAGAAATATGTTTAGATAAATATAATATATTAGTAGGTACCTCTGTGGTGCATATTGACATATCGTCACCCTTATGCCAGAAGCATGAATGTGCAAATTTATCAGTTTTGAGTTATTGGCTTGACTTGATTAACCTTTGGATATTCTATGATATACCAAAACCCAGAAAACCATGCGTACACGGAAACCACATACATATTTTACAATTTCAATTGCATAAATGTAGAGTTAAGTCTCATACAAAAAAACGTTCAAAGTTGATTTCCCAAAATTTTCATTTTTGCACATTCATGTTTCCGGCATACGGGCGACGATATTGCTTTCGAAAACAAGCTTTTGTTTTGGAAAACTTCTTTAGCTCGAAATAAATACATCACAAAAATACTGGCAGTAAAGGAAATAATTAAGATGCCATCAAATATACGATATCAACTATGAAAGTAAAAGAAAAAACACTGATATACACAGAGCACATTCATGCCTACAGTTTGAGTCACTTGTTTGCGTCATTTGAATTTAATCGTAGAAAACGGGGCTCNCCCCCCAAATTGTCGCATATTGTGCGGATAAAATAGGCAATGGAATTTTTAAATTTTTAAAAACATATTTTAATAAATATGCAGTGTCTGTGTACGAAATGGGAATGTTTAATTGCGTTGTTGTTCATCAGCTCGTCAATATGCCATAAATATACACTTGGCGACAAATGAAAGTGTACACCTCTATCTAATATTATATTCACAATTATTTTCATGAAAAATTTATTGCATTATTTATTTATGAAAATATAGTTCTTTCTATAATATAAACCATATGAATCAAAGTTTCACACTTTATATAAAGTTCACACAAATTCAAAAAAATTTTAAGCAAATTTTCAACTTTTTATTGAGAATTTCTAAATAAATAAATAATGCAAAAAAATGTTCGAGAAAATAATTATGAATATTATATTTTAACAAGGTGTACACTTTCATTTATCGCCTAGTGTATGCGTTAGCAGTATTTAGATATCTATATACTTGCACATTAGAGTGGTCCAAATTTTGTATGGTACCCCCATTTGAATTTAATCGTAGAAAACGGGGCTCCCCCTTGTTCTTTTCTTGTCGGTATTTGTACTATCTACTTAGAAACGTAAAATTTGGCGCCAGCACCTCTTTCGGCAAGAGCAAAAATTTTCGAAGGTGATCCCAGCCCTATCTTAGGAAAATTGTTTTTAGACCACTCTAATGCACATATACATAATAAAGTCTGAATTTGTGTAAAACTCGTAATTTTCGAGGCTGTTACGGAAACGCCCTTTTTGCAAATGTGTAAATGAGTGCGAAAAATAACTGTTTGACAGGTTAACCAGGGTTTTGTGAAAAAAGGCAACCAGTTAGCTCGAAGCTAAAATATAATTTAAAATGTCAAAAATTTGTAGAAAACCCAAGTTTATACATTGGTGGATGAAATTCATTCATTTTATTCACTTATTATTTTTTTTCGTTTGTTTTCATTGTTTTATCATACATTTTAGTATTAAATTTTCCGCCCCTCGGCAACACCTTAAACCTTAAACTTACGAGGTTTACGAGGCTTTTACGACGTTAAGCGAATACCCCTAATACAATATTCCGGATTTATCAAACACTCATTTCTGTGCAAAAACACAGCTTCACTAAATTTTCGCGACATTTTCTGTTTGTTTTTTTTTCAGCTAAATATTTACTCTGCACACATTATCCGTGTGTCTTACGTCCAAATGTGTATGTAAACTTTTATTTTACTTTTTCTTTGCTACTACACAAGAAGTCATTGAACGGTGTTGCTCTGGCTTGTGCAGCGGAAAGTGACATCTGCAATTATTTAATACGCTAGATAAATAGATCTAGGCCAGTTACCTTAAAACTCGCTCGGACGAACGGATTTGCAAGTAATACTTCTTGAACTTACATATTGTTTACAACGGAAACTTGACATCGTAGAGATCAAGGTGCATCTTGGTGGATTGCTTTGCAGTATAGGGCAGGGTTAATTGACCGCTTTGGGCAAACAAACGCATAACAATACAAGTAGCTGGTACGATTTTTTTTTCATATGCACGTGGTAGTCTATTGATTTTAGTCGTCATAGGATATCGTTCATGGTTTAACCGGTCATTGTCCGTTAGAAACTCATGTAGTGAGGTTTAACCAAGGCACATCCATGCAAGGTGGTGGCAATTGCATATAAGTAAAAGTCCCGTGTATTTTGTTATTTCTTTTTAGTACACCAAGTCTTAACTGCAGTTCATGCCTATTGGAAAAATGAGATTACAACTCCAAAGGGGTAATTGCTCATATTCAGTGATCGGACTTCTACCACATTGTGGTAGATCTGCCACGTTTTTGAGCATCTACCACATCTACCACACAAGGTCTGAAATCTACCACATATTCGCGTTTTTGAGTAGTTTTATTTTTGCTCGACATAATTTTCTTAATTTTAAGAGCAAAAATTTTCCAACACTAAACACTAACAATTCGATTTTTCGACAGGAAACTGGGTTTTATTGTGTTAAATTGCAAAATATATGATTTATAAAAAGAATTAATAGCGAAAATGTTAAAAAACGGCAATTTTTGTGAAAGTATTAGCAAGTTTCAGTGCTTTTAAAGCTTCTAAAGCGATGTTTACTTTTACTTGAGAATTGTCAATATCGGCAAATCCCAAGTAGCTGTTTTTGGAACGTGCCACATTTGTGCGCTACATCGTGATGTGATAAAAAGAAAAGCTGGCAGCACTCCGCAAGGTTGCAGAAATCTTTCAAAATATGTTCGAAAAATATCTTGATATGGAAGGAACTGCTTTACACTGCAAGGAAAGAAATTGCCAAAACTCAAAGCAATTTTTAGCAACTTCAATCTTGCACTTTAAAATGCACTTGCACTAAAATATTTGTTTTTAGATTCTAATTAAAAGGTTTGCAATTTAGGTGAAACCTTGCAGAATTTTTTAAATTTTTGTACAAAATTTAATCCAAAACCTGAGATCTACCACATTTTTTTGAAATCTACCACATTTTTTTCCAGATTCTACCACACAATCTGGTCCGATCACTGCTCATATTAGGTAATGCGCGGTAAGCCATGCGATATTAGTGAATCACGGTTTTTATTTCGCAGCTCAGTAATGGTACACTCTGATCTACCTTCCCCACTACATATCTGACGCAACTCGTGATTTCTAACGATCTGTTCGTCTATGATATATCTCATCTAAATTTCGTATAAATGAATAATCGTTGTAAAGATTGGTTTGATATTGTTTCTTGAAAACGGAAAATGGCACTGAAGATGGCGCTCCGAACCAAACTTGCCCAGTGATGACTGAAACTCGTTCAAATCCATAAGATCATCAAATTCTAATAAATTTTGTACTTTTGTTAGTTGGCGTGTGTGTAGCGTGTCAAAGCAGTCTCTATTCAGCTTGGATTTGTTAGTCCTGTTTGAAAGAGCCCATAGGGCTGCTTGGCTATCTGAAAAGATAACTAAGCCTTAAACACCGTGGGCCATTTGCCCATGGGAATTGCAAGTTTGGTGGTGCTCTGTCCACCATTCTTGAGATCGCAGATCAAGTGCAGGGAGTCCATTTTTATCATTTATCATTTTGTATCTTCGCGATCGGGGATTATCACTTGGAATTTTCTGCCAAAGCAGACCTCTTTAGTCATGGAATCAGAGATTCCGCATATTTCCAACCCTGGTATCTTCCAAAGAATAACTGCATAAAGCTTCTTTGCGTAGAAGCCGTCGTTAGATAGTCGAAGTTGCAGCTCCCTCGTGGCTGCTGTTTCCTGGATAAAAATATTGAAGAGCCCATCCCAAGAGCGACTCTAGAGGCGCAGTTGAACACATTCTTATAGGTCCAGTGACGGATAAACATGCCAATCTTTGCAGTTTGTTAAGCCGAAGTATGGCAATTTTTTGCAGTGTTTTCATAGGTGTTTTTTGTTTAATTAAAGCTTATAGTTACTTTTTCATTAAACAATTTTTTTCCAACTACATAAGTTGTTCTTTTAGAACACCTATTTACCTCATTTTCTTATCTTCTTTCAGGTCGGTGGTCACACCCGTCTTCTATTGTTGAATCAATCGACTGTCATAAAGCCGTTAAATTTGCGTGAATTGGACTTTTATCAAAACATTCCGCACGATGTACAGAAGTTTGTGCCCAAATACAAAGGTAAGCAGACGGCCATTTATTTATTGAATTAAATACGAAGAAATTAGGAAATCTAGATATGTAAGATATAGATAGATATAGTTGCTAAAAATTAAAAAAAAAAAATAAATAAAATAAACATATTTATTACAAAAAAAATCAATGAATGATACTACATACTAAATACTTATGTACATACATACATAATAAATTTCGACAATAGTAGTCTTCAAACTATCGTGAAAAATAAATAATAATAAAGGTTATTGCTTAATGCTATCCTTTTTAAAAAAAATATAAACTAAACTATAAATTCTAATTAAACGCCCCATTTTATTTGTGCGTCTGCTAATTGCGAACGCGATAAGTGAAACGAGCGCTAATAGATTATCGATCAATCACATACTATGTAGAATTAAATATCATTACTTAGTTTTACATATATAATTCATATATGTATGTACTTAGCACACGTTTATTTGTCTGCTCGTGTAAATTCCTTTCAGCATCTCACATCAAGTACCCAGTTACGGGTACGGTTCATCACATCAAGTACAATCGAAAAAAAAAAATAAAATCATTAACCAATTCGCAACTCATCTCTTCATATGTGTGTCTCTTTTTGTGTGTTTTTCTATTCCTTTTTCGTTTATTTCTAGCACTTGTAAGATAACTAAAAAATTTATGTATATAATGAGAAAATTGTATATGAACTTATTTAAGTTTAAACATTTCTGTGATAGCATTTACGATACTTAATAAAATATAACTGTTTCTATGCAACTTATATTTTATTATAGTTAGATAAACATTTTACGAAATAAAAAAATGTAAATATGAGCAGTGAATAATAAAAATAAAATTAAAATAAAGCTAGAAGATGGAAAGAGAGAAGAGACTTCTGTATAAAAAATATTAAAGTACTTACAATTATGTGTAATTTAATAAAGTTTTATTAGTTTAACGCTAGAGCAAGTAAAGAAAATTCAATTTCACATACACATTTATTTTGCAAATTGTATTTTTAATGTTTGATATGTGTAAACTATATTACTTCTTGCCCACCGCGATTTTTAAGAGACATTTTACACTACATTGAAAGAATACTTAAGGGATTTTGAGGAGTTCTTAATAAAACAGCTGCAGGAAAATGTATTTATAAATGACAGATTCCTTCAAATTCGCAACGCAAATAAAATTTTCCTACAGATTTTGTCACTTCGACAAAATTTCTAGACAAGATGTTATTCAGTTTAAGGGAATACCGCTAATAAAATAAATGAGTCGCGTCATTTAACAAGTTTTGGCTATTTTGCTTTTGTTTATTTAAAATGTATTAACTTACTTTTTGTTAGATAAAGAATTATCAACATTAAATAAACAGAAGAAAAATAGCCAAAATTTGTTAAAAATTTATATAAGTAATAAGAGAAAAAAATCAAATCCTTTGTATTCTTTCAAAATAAGTACATCGCGACATTTTTCATCTGTAAATTTTACAATTACAATTTTATTTTCATAAATTGTTTAATTACAATTTTAGCGTAAAATTGTTTTTGTATTTCTATATATTTACAGATCAAATGTAGGTATGCTTGTATAAATGTTTGTAAAAAATGTCTGTAAAATCAATTTCGTACAATTTCTTGCATCAGCATTCAATAGTAAAGCGTAATAAGTGTTAGTAACAGAATAATGTGCTTCAAGGGTAAGTGCAAATCAATGAATTATGAATAGAAAAAAGACAAATGTTAAGAAGCATAAAATACATAATACTTTTTGTACTAAGTAATCCATTAACAAAAAAAAAAAAATATTTTAGAATTTAATTGAAAAAATACAATAAAGTTAAGGCAGGCAGGAGTGACAATTAAATGAAGAGGTTATAATCACAAAAAGAAAATATTTTCAAAATATAAACTAAAAAATTTATGTACTATGACATATATAGTATGCACATTAGGGTGCCTCACCAAAAATAAGTTGCTGTTTTCAATCGGAACCTAAAAACGTATTACATTTTAAGACTTCCACCAAAAGATTTCGGAAAAATATTATAATATATGCTGGCCCGACTTAAAATACCTACAAAACAGTCATTATTTTGTTTCCGTTGATAAGATTTTTAAACATTTTTGGAAAAAATACTCGTTAAGACTGGTTTTATTAGAAAGAAATCTATTTTTGGGGGTATAATAATATATTTTATAATTCTGATGGAAAATTAGTATAGCCTTTTTTTTGTAGGGGTGCACCTTAATGCGCATACATGTGAATTCTAAAAAAAGAAAAATTATTCTTGCAAGCCTTAACTCTATTTTTTATTTATTTTTCTTTAAACAATAAGTTATTCTTCCTACATTTTTGCTATTTTACCAATACTTAATTAAGTCTATCTCCACATTATCCTATATTTAATTATTCATACAAATCTATCTACTCACTATATTATTAAATAAAAAAAATCCTTGTGTGCTTGCAACTCTCGCCACCCACAATGTAGTATGATGCATTCCAAAGCGTACCGGGTGTGAGATCGAGAGTAGGTCACGGCACACGAGGATGCACGTTGATGAATGATTTTTTTGGTCTGCTTTTACTTTCCGTACCTGTGTAGCCTCGTTGCATGGCTCGAAGATACGAAGAATATGCGCGCGCGGCAGCAAGAACAATGAACAATGAACATTAAACAGTGAATTTGTGCAAGCAATGATGTGCGACTGTGATCGAAAACAAAAACCGAGCGCGCTAATGCATTTTGGGCGCACATCTATCTGGAACTACTGGGGGCAAATTGGGAAAACCAAAACCGACGCGCAATAGAGCGTAATATCCTCAAAACTTGTTTTCTTTTTTTATCAAAGAGCAAACCAAAGTTGTTGTGTGTTTTTTCTTTATTTATATATTATAATTCAGTGAATTCACGTCGTCGTCGGCGGCCATGTTGCGTTGGGTTGGTGTTTTCTGTGCAAGGCAACCCACAACAGAAAAAATAAATGAGGATCGATATCGCTACCCCTACACTCGAAACACAGAAAAAATCGAAATCAAAAAAAAAAAGTATATGTCTATATTAGAAGCTCATCGCTCCTCTAATGTACTCACAAGAATGTGTGCCTAGCTAAACTCCAGTCTGAGTCTAATCGTTCTGTTGCTTTTGCAATAAATCGACGACTATGACGATGACAACGGCGACGAGTAATCGTGATTTCATTATGGAAGGGTTTGTATAAAGATTTTATCCCGATCCTTAAATCGTTTATTAATACAGCGAAGATAGTGATAATAACTATAATTATAAACATAAATATATTTCTGTGTTAATATATGCAATAGGATATGATTTTAATATTTCATCAGACTATGCGATTTTTGGAGGCAAATATGGACATATATATATATATCTTTTAAATGACCTAAGAATATGTGTTGATAGTGAAAATTTGTAATACTGATTTTTAGTTTGATGTTAATATTATAATTACAGTTTTTTGAACAAATTAGCTTTCAAAATCGTGTAGTTGTCAAGAGCACTTTATTAGCAATATTTCTTTTACTGTTACAAGGATTTGCTTTAAGCAGGTATTTCGGAATCATTATCTAGTTATTTCGTCTTTTTATATTTAGGCAAAACTATTAAAGTACAAGTTGAAAGTTCAGGGTAGCACTCTAGAACATAATTGACTTCTTTTACATAACTCCCAAAAGCTCGAGTATTTATACGGACACAAATTTTGTGGGTCAATGATTTTGAAGGCATTTTTCAAATATGTATTTGCAAAGAAAAACTTTCACATTATATATTCGTGCGAAAGAGATTAGAACACGGCAGGGAAACATTTTTATGCATTTCTTAAATCAACTCAAAGTTTTTATCAATAAATATAAAAAATTTTAGTATCGGTGACCCAAAATATTTTACTGACAAATTTAAACTTTTTCAGACCACAACTTGTTACTGATACAGAATAGAGCCATAAAAATAAATTGAATATTCCTTCGGGAGTTATGTTATTTAAGCGATGGAGAAAAATTGTCTCCAGATATCGAAAGGCTCGTTAACTTCAAAATATCTCAAACATTCTTATGTTTAAGTTTTGATTAGAAATCCTTATTTTTTTTAGAAAGTATGTCTAACGTTTGTTCAAGAAAATTGTATCGCATTTAGAACATGGCGATAAGGCAAATGAAAATTTTCCAAAAAGCTTTAATTTTTGGATTTTTTTTTGCTTGAAATGACAAATAAAAAATATATATGTAAATAGTGAAATTTCCATATCTCTTCTCCACTTCATGAAACACCAGTTAGCCCGTGAACGGAAGTAAAGTAAAAAAAATAAAAATAATCAAAAACTCAACAAATTCCAAAAAAAATTCAAAAAATATGTAAAAAAGAAACGATTCAGTATTCTTACCGCCGGTTTTGCCAGAAATTTAAATGGAAAATGATTTCGTATTTGCTGTCAATTTCCGTATTAAATTCAAAAAATTAATATATTTTTTTACTTAAATTGCTTTCGTGAAATTGGCTGATAACAATAGAGTTCACGATATAGTTTTACTTTCCTACGAAAATTTATGCAGGTTTCTTCTTTGCTAATATCGTCTTCTAATATTAGATTCAATTTCAGAACATTAATTTTAAACGATCTAATTTTCCTTGAAAATAGTACATAAATTCTTTCGATACTCGAATAAATCAATCAACGTCGAAGTATTCAACTTCTCAAATATTTTTTTTTCAGAGATGACCATTAAAATTGTATTTTTTTCGACGAAATATAACGTTGACGATTTTTTTTTTTGTTATTCAACAATTTTAAATATCGAACAAAATACAGATAATTTTTTTTTTATTTATGTATTTATTCATTTCTTTTAGACAAAATATGTTATACAGTAGTTAGTGATATTTTATTTTATATTAATTTTTTTTAATTTTTTTTTAACTCCCACAAAGCACATCCCTCTCGCAGTGCAATGTGTGCATTCTCAGCTAAATAGAAATTTAACTCGTCTTCATGCCATCACACATTTGTGATTCTCGCTACCTCAGCATACATACATATTTCTCTACTAAGTACTTACTAATAGAAAAGAGCATAAAAAGCTAAAGCATTGAACATTTGTAAGAACATCAAATTTATACACTTTTTTAAACCAAGAAAGAGTTTAATTAAATACAGTTTATTTTTTACATATCTTAACTAATTAAGTCTACATTCGAAAATTTTCCGCCAAACTAACCGCCAAATTCTCTATATGCATGTATTTATTTTAGGCGTGATGCAAGCGACTACAATGGGCGGCGCCAAGTTGGAGAAACGCTACTCGCCCAGTTTTCGCGAGGAGCCCGCGCGCAAGATGAGCAGCACAAAGCGCAAACGGGATGATGTGCTAAGGTGGGTACAGCAGCAGTGCGCTGAAAAAAAAAAAAATAAAATAAAAATAACTACAACACAAATACTTAGCATTCGTTTCAATTTGATACGATTAAAAATTGCTTAGNAGCAGCACAAAGCGCAAACGGGATGATGTGCTAAGGTGGGTACAGCAGCAATGCGCTGAAGAAAAAAAAAATAAATAAAAATAACTACAACACAAATACTTAGCATTCGTTTCAATTTGATACGATTAAAAATTGCTTAAAGCGATGCAAATAAGAATTTGCTTATTTTTAGATTACATACATACTACCAGTTAACCTATATACATACATACATGACGACCCAACAACCAAATATGGCAATGAATTTTTGCTTTTATTTTAGATCTAAAAAAATTGCTTTGAATAAATGTTTGCGTGTGTTCGCGTTGCTAAAATGCATACCAGTATAAAAAAAGCGATTTGTGTACGTGATACAAGCTCCTCAAAGCAAAAAAAGCTTACTAGCGGGTATGAAATGAAATCAAAAAATATATCTACATAAATATTTTTTTAAACTACAAAATATGTTTAAAAAACACTTTGTTATGATAAATTCATGGCGAACATTAAATTAATGAAATTCGCATGAACGTATCCAAAACACAAATATTTTTCCATGCCCCCGTGTATTTCTTTTAGGCCGCCATTAACGACGACCATCACGAACGCGCAACATTCACAAGCTATGCTCTACAATAATTTAGCCGTGTAGCGCTCAAGAACACACGGCTCGTAAACATGAAACCAAGCACACAAGCACCCAAGCAAGCAAACCAAGTGAGCCGCCAGTGAGCGAGCGAGCGACTGATCGTGCGCCACACATTTGGGACGCCCCCTCTGCACTCGCCGCCCCTGCCGCAAACACTGGAGCCGCCTTGCAACCTCTGCGAGCCACACCCACGCACTCGACTCCTCGCCAGCCAGTAGCCAAACGCCGACCGAATAGCCGTTAAAGCATGGCCGAGCGCTGCTGCCGACGAAGAGCTGAGGAAGCCAAGAGCAAATGGGCGAATCACTTGTAGCCTGAAGGTGGTCTGTAGTTCTAACTACGATACATACGCTAATCATACATAGATTTCATTGTTTATTTATATTCATTGCTGTAGTAAAGCTAAACAAAAAAAAAACTAAAAAATTAACTTTTTAAACTAAATTGTTTTGTAGTAATGCTAAATTTAAATTGTAGAGTTAAATACAAATAGTTTTCTAATATATGTTCATACCTACATACAACCATATATGTATATGCGAATTTATATTAGTTAAGCATTGTGCAATCAAAAATAAATATATATTTTGAAACAAAAGCCACGTATTTGTTTATGAAATCTTTTAATGCCTACAAGGTTTCTTTTCTTCTCTCTCTTTTGCAGGATGAAAGTTCATAAGAATGGAAATGCTGCCGATGTTATAAAAAGTATTTCGCAATTAGACAACACAAATAAGCAATGTTAGTATCCAATAGATGAAGTTGTTGTGGTGGTGACCAACACAACCAACCAAACAAAATCTAACAATCATACAATCAATCAACTTGAATTTTTGTTAACAAAACCTGCCATAGTCACTTTCATAAACGAAACATCTGAGTATCGAAGTTAACATTCGTATTACGCCATTGCATTGGTTCAATAGTCACTTTCATACAACAAGCAAAGTTAATTTTCTGTAGAAACTTTGGCCAGCCAGGATTTCTGTGTGGAAAATTACATTTTCATACACATTTTTCAGGGTCCTTTTTTCGTTAAAATATTGCACGATGACAACCACACTTAAGATAATATTATTTAATTTCTCTATTGAAGCGGTTAATTGCCAAAGGGAATAAGTCAGCATTTGTTCGATATGACAATTTTGATCCAGTTCGGTTTGTTTAAATTTTGAGTAAATTACGAAAAACCGAAAAAATTTGCTAAAAAAAAAAATCGCAATTTTCTCGAAATTTTGAGGGTGTACGAGTCAAAAGGACCTCAAATTTAGATTTAGCAGGTCGAAATACATGTCGGTAGGTGGGCCTGGTTAAATATAGGTACAGAAAACCTTTTTATTTATTTTTTTTTTTTAATTTGCTTGTTTTTTAAAAAACTAGCCTCAATTCCTAAGGGATCGCTTGAACCTGATTTTTGAATTTTTTTTGCTCAAAGTATTTTTTTTTTTTTGCTCAAAATAAACTTTTTATTGTAAAATGCAGAAAAAATAGCAAATTTGAAGAAAATCGATTCTCTCGTTCCTGTTAATGAATGTTACATAATAAAAGCAGTCGCAAACAATTATAGGGTTGCCCAAAAACGAAAATTTAAATTTTAAATATCTATTAAAAAAATTTCGCCAAAATTTAAAAAAAGGTGTTAAATCTTTAAGGCAGTGTCACACGATTGGTACATTTGCACAGATTTGTACATTTTTTATATTTTTCTATCGGTACAAAACAAAAAAAAAAATGGGACTACAATTTTTTTTTTAGTCACACCATTGGTACAATACAGCAAACTTTTATTCAAAAAATTTTAACAAATTGTTTTTCGTGATTGGGTTAGGAAAACTATTTATGCTTTCACACGATTGGGATACGATTTGCACCAAATTTTGGGCAATGTCCAATCGTGTGACACTGCCTTTAGAAAAATGTGAGGTATGCCGTTTTATAGCCCATTAAGTTTTTAAGCATTATAAAGGCAAGTTTTAACTTGTTAAGAAATCACTTTAATTTTTAATAATAATCTTTTTTTGTGCTTAAAAAAAATTATTGGAAATATTATTTTATATGTAACATTTCAAGTTTTTCTTGTGTATTTTTACGTTTGGGGTGAACCCTATAATTGCCTCCAACTCAGGAATCGCTCTCCTTCAAAACTGCTACTCTTTCTCATAGATATTGGAATTTTGCGTGCAGTGTTTTTTCTAATATACCAGTTTTGTTGCCTCTCTTTACTATGTTGAAATTTGATTTTATGCACTCGCGAATTGTGCAAAGGTGGGCGTACTTTCGCTGCCTTCGAAAAAAAAAGGTACGAATGCGCGCCTGATATTGTTCAGCCCATTTTAGTCGGATTTGTACCACATTTTAATTTTCATAGTTATGTTCATAATGTGTACATACGTAGTCCGAAAACATGTCCCATGCCATTAAAATAATCTAGACATTTGCCATTTTCATAATCCTCGTACATATATTATATACCCCTTAGTGAATTGGCCTGTAATGCGCGAAAATGTGAATTCACAAGTAATCGAACGATGACCGGCTAAACGTGAAATGGCTAAAAATAGCGGTAAAATTGAAATATACCAATGTGTGTCTGTATGTGTGTGTACCAAACTCTATTTACGATGGGATATTTTCCGCAAAGCTCAGCGTAATTTAACGCCTTGCCAATTTGCAAATTATAGCAGCGTATCTCTCGAGCCTCTTGGTTGAAAGAAGTAGAAGTGCATTGTGAAAAGTGTGTATATTTATTCGACTCTTAACATAAACATATGAATTTATATGTAAGCATGTATGTATGTTTTTACATACCGACATACATACATACTCAAATGCATATAATTTCGTCCGCAATAAAATGTGTAAGCTGACCGCAAGTTATCAAGAAAACGGCAATTTTCAATAGCTCTTTCGTAAGCATAATTATCATCATCAGTTTACTCATTCCGTGCATGTGTTGTGTGTCTTTAACGTTGATCTGCGTAATTTTTACCATCTATACAAATTAAAAAATTTCAACTCGTATTTATTTCATTGAAACTAAATTTTTGTTTTTCTACTTTTCTTTTATCTGTGTTTAGATTTCCTTATGCTCGAGAACATAACATCACAATTTCGCAATCCATGCATATTGGATTTGAAAATGGGCACACGCCAGCACGGTGATGACGCCTCAGCAGAGAAGCGTTCCAAACAGATGGCCAAGTGTGCGGCCAGCACATCGGCATCGCTGGGTGTACGCCTTTGTGGCATGCAAACCTATCAAGCCCATCTCGATCAATATGCCAAGCGCGACAAGTACTGGGGACGCGAATTAGATGAGAATGGCTTTAAGCAGGCATTGCATGACTTTTTCTACAATGGCTATAGGTTGCGCATACGCGTCATCAAGAAGATTGTGCAGCGGCTATTGCAGTTGCGACGCGTAATCGAAAAGCAATCCAGCTATCGGTTCTACTCATGGTGAGTTGAGGGGCAAACAATTACATGAATTTTTTATATTCATTTTGCTTGTAATTACACAATTAACATTTTTTTTCAATTCTTTTTACGCAGCTCGCTGTTGATCGTCTACGAGGGCTACGAAGAGAATCCTCAGGTTCATCCCATGGACATTGAGGAATGGCTTACACCTACCACGCCGAAGTCGGCTACAAAATCCGCTACTTTCGACTACCATCCCGATAACAGCCTCGATGAGGATGACATCGATGAAGATGATGACGATGTGGTGGATGCAGATGATGACACTGCCGGCCATGATGGTGGTGATGAGCTAGAACTCCATGAGACCGATGACGATCTGCATATGGTTGCAGCCGATAGCGGCAATGCCTCGGCGACTAATAGCAGCACCGGCGGCGATCCCTGCTGCTACGATGCCGACGCCTCAAATGACTCTACCAACACAGCTGCGCTGAATCTTACCACCTCGCGTCGCAAACGCGGCTTAACGGAAGCATCACTTGAAAGATCACGCGGCTTCGCGGAAGTTATCACACCCGTGTGCGGCTACGACGACTCCACTGCATCCGCATCTGGGACAAACACCGAAGTTGATGCCATCTCAATGCCGCCGCCACCGACAACAGCGGGCCCAGTAAGTGCAGAGAGCAGCAGTGCGGCTGCCGTCGCTGGCAGTAGCAGTAATCCGCCGTTCATTCCAATCTCCGAAGAAACAGTATTCCTCGATCCTGAGCCGCCAATGCCCAGCGTTTCGACCTCGTCCCCGCACTCAGGTGACTCTTGGATGAACTATAGCAGCAACAGTAGCGATGATTTCTCTGGACTTTCCGAACAAATCAAAGCGGTCACCAGTGGACGGCAAACAGGCGATAATAGTTCTGACGAGGCCAGCTCTGACTATGACAGCAGCATAATTGGTCAAACGGAGGTGATGCTGAAGCGTTACAAATCGCAACAGGACTCCTTCGATATATCGCCCCTGGCGCAAGCAACCGATACGCCGCTATCAACTGTGGCCTCAGCGGCGTCGCGTCTGCCGCACACGCTAGCATCATCAGCATGCTCCACACCGCCCTTGCCGCCTAGCAGTGTCATCAAACTGCCCGCGTCTGTTGCTAACTCCTCGCCCACCTCGTCGACGGCGTCATCACTAAAATCGGTACGCGGCGCCGTTAAGCGCTTACGTTGCAAAGACGCCGACGATGAGGATGAAATGGATGCCAACGATAATAAGAAGGACGCGATATCGACTTCTTCGCAGGCGAAAAAATCGACACACGCGCCAAATTTAACTAGCGCGATAGCTAGCGGCTCATGCAACAGCAGCAGCGCGGCACCTGTTTCTTCAACACCAACTTCCGTCAACGCGTCACCAGCTAAGACGCCACTCATGACGCCCACCTCAACAACATCGGGCACCGAGAGCACAGCTGACAAAATCAAGAATACACTGCTCGCAGGCATACAAGATATGCATGACATGCACACCACGTGCAACAATGACAACAGCGCCAACAAAAATAATAATCATAGCAATAACATCAGCAGAAAGAAGGCCACCGCCGCGCGCTTGACGCTGCAACATGCCTCCAAATCGTTAGATATCGGCAGTTGCCAAGCGAACGCCAGCAGCGATGATGCGCGCTGCCCCGTAGACGTGCGCCTCATTGACTTTGCGCACACAGCATTCGTGCCGCGCAACGGCAGCGGGCTACTGCAGCAAACAACATCTAGCACGCCGGTGCATCATGGCCCAGACGGCGGCTTCCTAACGGGACTGGACAGCCTTAATCGCTTACTCAACGACATACTCACCGAAGAGGTCATCGTTTAAGCGGCGGTCGTGCACGCGCGCGCGGCTTATGTACGTGTGTGTGTTTTACCTGCAGTACGATGCGGTGGGGTGCGAAATCCGCATTGCAGCAGTCATGCTCTCAATGAGCTCAAAGTGCAGCAAGGAAAGCGCTGCAAGCTATAAAACCTTGCATGAACTTTAAAAATGCTGCTAATCAAAACTACCACCAATAAAAAAACTATGAATGCTATGTAAAGTAGTTATTAAACGCCACCAACAGCTTGGAGAGCAATCAATGCCCCAAAACACTTTTGCAATTGACTGAGTATGCAGAGTGAATGGTAAGAAGTAAGCAAGAATAAAAATGGGAAACGTGTGTGAGCGTTTGAGCAACTAAATTTAAGCCTAAAAATATAAAAATAGACTACATTTATTACTGCAAATTATGTGCATACCTAAAAATATGAAAGTGGTATAAAGGTATAAGGGAAAATCAAAACCGTGCAACCGAGAGAGAGGGAGATGAAACTGAAGCGACACGCACAGCGTTGGCAGCAAAACAAAATGCAAAATAGTGAACAAAACGGGAGTGTGTCTTTTTTATTAACAAATTTTAAGCTAAAACATACTTGAATTTTTAAAAGGCAAATGTCGCGGGGTAGGAGTGTGAAGGCAGGAAATTGTTCATAAGCAGATAAGAAAGTCAATCTAAAATGAAAGTAAAAATTAAAAACTTTAAGCGAGTGATATGTGGCTAGACTAGCTGCTCTTGAACAGAGTGAACAATTTTAATTTGGAACAGTTAAAAAGAAAAAAAAATTCTACAACTGTTTTAAACAAAATTTTCAAACACAATTATATATAGAATATGATAAAAGCAAATGCGAAACATTAACAACAAACTTTTTACCATATGCACAAAATAACATGCTATATAATAATATGAGTACTATGATACAATTTGTAAAAAACATAAAAATGTATAACGAATGTTAAAAAAAAAATAATAATAACTAGAGCATTTCATAAGCAAAAAAATAATAATATTCTTTAAATTAACAACAAACTAATATACATTCACAACAACATTGAATGCAGCTCGTGCGTTTAAGAATAATGCTGAGTGCAAATAATTAAAAAAATACAAAAATTAACAAACATTCCCCTATTACGTTTGTTGCTAAATTGCAGGCGTAAAGCAAACCGCAATGGACATGTCGCATGCAAATGTGAGTCAGAAAAAGCTAACTAAACGTTTCGTTGCGCAAAACAGCAAAAGTACATCAAAATAAAATATGTATTTACTTAGCGATAATTTCGCTAGACAAAAACTCGAGTGCCACGCCAGCTTAAATGTACTATTTTTTGCTATACAAAACATGCTTGGCCTAATAGTAAGTTAGCAAAAACAACAGCAATTGCTAAATTTTATTTAAAGCTACTCATCTAAAAACTTGCATACAACCAATGTCTTCCTTCTGAAAGGGGAAAATGACTCAAAAAGTTGGCTAAAAAAATACAACCAACGGCAACTTAATAAGGATATGAAAGCCTACTAAACTTTGTTACCTTTTGTTTGATTACGTTGGGCACTTTTGCTTCAAGAACAACAACTTAAAAATTGAATTCAAAAAATACGAAAACTGATACGTTCGAGTTTTAGCTGCGTTTGTTAAAGTATACAGTAAGCAAAATAAAACAATCACGGCAGGCGGGTCTACGAATTAACTGGAACGAGCTTGGAAGTGGCCAAGAGCATCACTCCAGTAGCATTCCGCAAATCTATGATATTGTAGCAACAACAACACCAGCCACGACTGACGCCTAGATTTTTTCCCGGGCAAGTATGATGACTTCAGTAGCATTCGCCAAAACCGGTTAATGGTTACTACATCATCAACAACAACAACAACAATAACAAAAGAAAAAACCATGAACCAAAAATACAAGATCACGTAAGAACGCGACGTTGTATTTGTAACTGGTTTTTAGAAAAAAGTTTGCGAAAGCGGGTTCATCAGCTGAGCGTTTGTTTACATCACAAGCACCACTATTTTACACTTTTGTTCAAGTAAGAAGAGTTAATTCAACATAACAACACATTTTTAAGCATTTTGTTGCATCATTTTACCTAAATTGTGCGTTTAAAGTGGCTGACAATAATTTTGGCTAATTTTGGTTTTCGTTGTTTTCTTTGCTTTGTTTACTTTTCGCTCGTTTTCCAGTGAAACAAGATGGCGTAGGACCCGCTAAAAAAATCGACTTTTTCACTCTCTTGTTCTTACGTGATCTTGTGTTTTTCGTTCATGGAAAAAAACATAAAAAACAGCTGGCATAGAAATAGAGTATTGAGCAGGCTAAAAGCGCATTTGCTGTGTAAAAAAAGGAACGTTATGGAAAGGAAAATTATGTGATTTTAAAGCGTAATATTCTGAAGCAACAAAATGAAAGTTTCCTTAAATAAAATAAAAATCGGAAACATTTTTTAAAGTTAAAGTAAAAAACTTAAAAAATAACAACAATACAAATGAAAGTAATAATAGCTTACTATGTAGCTCGAAGAATAAGAAGCAACTCGCTAGCTTAGAGTGAAAAGTTGCCTAGTCCACTTTTTTATGAAAACTTGCATTTGGATACGGGAAGCAAGGAAAATTTAAACTGCCAAAAAGAGCAACTTAGCTAATTGATTTCTGCCCAGAAATGCAGTGAAACAAAACTTCGCTTGGTCCAAAGAAAGCACAGAAAATTTTCATGTGGGAAGTTTTATTTAAGTGCGCCAGTAAAATTTGGGAAAAAACTGGACTTAAATTTTTTCTCTAAGCTGGCGAACTAATCATAATATTTGCTTTTTTTTTTTTAATGGCATTTACGGACATGAAATACCAATATACATATACAAAGACAGAAAAATAAACACCCAAATTCATAAAAAATAAAGAAGACTTTAACTGCTTTGTAAATCGAAAATTTTTATGAAAATTTCACTTTTTAAAGCTTTTTTGAAACTTCTTTGTTTTTTATGAATAAGGCCATAAAATTATAAAAAAAAATTACAATGATACATTTGAATTGAGCAAACTACGATAACAAATAAAATACCAAGAATAAAAATTAAAATAATGAAAATAAATTAAAATAGAAAAATAAATTTAATGATATTAAAAGAAAAATAAAGAAAAAAATAATAAAATGAGTAAATAAAAAATATAAATAAGTAACATAAAATAAAATCTTGAATTAAATCAAGCGAAATAAAAAATATGAAATTTAATTAATAATAAAAAGTAATCAAATAAAAAAATAAACAGACCCAAAAAGTTATAATAAAGACAAGAATAGAAAAACTAAAGCAATCAATATCACTCCATTGATTCCGCACGCCCAGATAATGGGTGAAATTAAGGAAGTTCAAGAACACAATGGAAGGACTAAGTTCAGAAGGACCAATTGCAAAGACTAATGAAGAAGAGAGAGAAAATAAAATGAATTAAAAGGACAAAATGAAAAAAGAATATAAAAAAATATAAACACAACAATTTAAAAAATAAAACTAAAAGCAAAAATGTATTAGACAGTACAACAAAAAAAAAACTAAATTCTGGATTATTTTGCCTCCAACAATAGCTTTTGTTTGAGTTTCATAAATTATTCATTTCATGCACAGAAAATTCTTACCAACTTTCGTTTAATTGAAGCATTTGCAACCTTTTGTTTTATTAAATCGCCGATCAGCTTTGCATACGCATTGGCGCTCGAAAACAGTATTTTTTGCTTCAAACTATAAAAAAAATTAAATAACATAAGTAATACCCAAGTTCATAATAAACAAAATAGTAGTGTATGTGAATTTTGTAAGAATGTCACATAAAGTTTTAATTTCAAATCCATTTTATTTTATATTTTATTTTTTGAATAAGGTTATAAAATTTGATTCAATAACTAGTTCTATAATAATACAGCAATTAATTAGGTGATTTACTTTAAAAAAAAAGGAAGTGTGCGCAAAACATAAAAATTAGTCATTGCTGTTGCACTTGAAAGTTTCTTTTATAGTAAAATAGTTGCATACAATTTATAAAATGAGTGACAGAAAAAAGTTTATTTTATAAAAGTAGATAATACATAGAAATACGGTTTATAATTTACAAAATACAATTTTAACAGCCGGTTTCACCAGCAATTTAAATGAAAAATGTTTTTTTTATTTTCTGTCAATTTCTATTTAAAATTCCGTGAAATCGGCTGTAAGTATTTTCAACGGAAATTTGTTAGTGCAACAGCATCGACTTAACAAAAACAAAAAAAAATGTTATAAACTCAAAACACAACATTAAAACAAAAACCAAGAAATAAGTTTAGTTTCCTTATAAAATAGATATTTGTAAAGTTATATATAAAATTTGTATACTACATTCAGCAGATATGGTAGCCATGTAAGTTCAGCAAAACCACGATCACAAAATATGAAAAATATGAAAAAAAATCTGCAAAACTTTTTATGAAAAAAAAAAAACAAAAAGTATGCCACACTCTTATAATATGTAATGATTTTTAATAATTAGATTTTTAATAACACACAAACCACTACTGTTGTTGAACTAATTAAAATATTTAAGTTAAGAATAATTACAATAATATTTAGCCGTTAGTTTTAGAGGTGTATCGATGTTGTGCGGGTGTGAAAAAAATGCAAAATTACTGTTGTCTATTAAAAGTTTTATGAAATCATTGAACGATTAAAAAAAGTTATCTAGCAACTAAAAATTTGGTTTTTTCAACACTTTGCCATAAGTCGCACATTCTTCGACAATTACGTGCAAAAATAAAAAAAACAAATGCTAATTTCTGTTTAGCATTTTGCAACGTAAACTGTGTTCTTGTACTCTTGTGTTAACATGCCCATTCAAAATTACATTTTACATATTTTGTGTTTATTTTTTTATGATTCTTCAAGAGTTTTGAATAATTCACCAAGTTATGGAACCTCAAAAATAAAAATTTTATAACTACAAAGCTATGTAAAAAATATGCTTAAAAAACACCGTTAACAATATTGAATTTCTATTGTATAGATATGAATTTGTTAAATTTAAGCTAAATTATATTTTTAAGCCCGTACATATATTTATTTTTAGGGCAGCGTAAATATATATATGAAAAACTGAGTTTAATTAATCCTTAAATAATAATATTGGAAAAGCGCATCTATTAAAAAAAAATCAAAAAAAACATCCCATTACCGTAAAAAAGGTGTCTTTATTAATTTCATTTTAACTTTATTTAGAACTCAAGTTTCAGTTCTAAAATGTTTTCAAAATTCTTACCTGCATCTAAACGACACCCATATTAATGCATACTATATAATTCTAATAAAAAATGCAATAAATATACATATATTACTGAAAGAAATAATTTTAGAACTACTTGAATAAATAAAAGAATATATATTACAAAAAGAATGTTGTTTTATTATTTAATAACACCAAAAAGTAGTAATGAACACATGTTTTAATATTTGCATATTTCTCTTTGCGGCAGTTATAAGAACTAGTTTGCGCAAACAGTTTGTGCAAACCAGGTTGGCGCAACTTGCTGGGCAAACTAGTGTCGCCAACATTTGCAAGTTCCACCAGGCGAACAGAAGCGGCGTGCAAGCGCCTCTTCGCTGCGCACGCAGTGCTGCCAGATGTTTGCAAAAATGTGGTTAACGCATGATGATGCCAGACAAGCTTTTTCGCTCTCGCTTTGCCTTTCTTCGTAGTTAACGTATCCGTATATTGCAAAAATATGGCAACGCCAAGTAACAGCTGATCGCAAGCTGTCAAGTTTGACAGCGACTTTTTGGTGCCGTTTTGCTGTCCTATTCCAAATCCATTGCACAAGTAAATTTGTTTTTAACCAGAAATTTTGGAAAGCGTATTGAAAGTTTTTGCCCTTCAAAACAACAGCAAGGTAATTTGATACCGTGAAACCAATAAATGTTCAAATGCACAGTATTACCACTTACGGCACAAGTGCATTTAAAATGATAAAATTATATAACCTAAGCTGCGGGCATACAGCAACCATCGAAAATTTGCAGAACTAAGCGCACTATCCCTTTTTTTATTTCAGCTTCAATAAATCATGGGCGGACACGGACACGGTGAACCCTACAAAGTGCCAGATCCATCAATCTACAAAGTGGAAACCATTCCGAAGCTACGTGAGGTGCAAGAAGCGCTGGCACGTCAAGGATTGAAAGATCCATGGTTAAGGTGAGCCCCTCTCGAATATTAAAACATTAATATTAACCCCAATTCGTCTTGCCATCAACTAGAAACGAAGTATGGCGTTATGAACCAAGCATTATGGGCACACACGCAAGCCGTGCACGCGCCTTTTTCCTGCGCGGCCTCTTATGGGGTGCAATAGCTGCTGCCGTACACATTGGTTGCGAATATGCTTTCAGTTCAAAAGATGATCACGGTCATGGACATGGCCACGATGAGCACGCTGAAGGTCATCATTGAGCACCTCGTCGCTGTTTCTATGTCTCATAGTAAAATGGTTGAATTTCATGTGTGTTTCCACTGATACGCGATAAATGCATCGTACCAAATAAAGCGCTTAGCATAAATTCTTATTTTGAGTTTTATTACGGGTCTGGTTCTCTACTCACTGAAATGCAGGTTTCAAAATTTAAGTTCTATCGAAAAAATTTGTTTATCATTCAATGATGTATTGCTAAATAACTACCTGCTTGAGGTTGAATTTATGCAATACGTGGCTTTAGCTCATCATAGCAAGAACGCAGAAAGATTTGTGGCTTTTTGCTCGGATTAAAATACTCATGACCCTGTAAGGCGAAGGATAACATAAAAATTCAAATTTTTCACACGAACTAAATTACCTTCGACCAATCGTAGCCCACCGCATAAGCGAATATTTGTCCATTGTTGTTGAAAGCGCACTTGGTAATCGATTGATCCATAGTCTCCGATGATTTGAGTTTTGTGCGTGCATCCTTGTCCCAGAAGCTAAAAGTACCATCTGAACCGACGGTCACCAAAGTGCCGTGTACTGGGTGGAAGGCTATATCGTTTACGGCATATATGTCTTGATAGCCGGCTGTACCAGTTGTGCGATGGCACTTGAAGGTAAAGTTATCCTTTGGATTCACTGGGTTTACATATTGTATCGCAACGCGGCCCTCAATGCTGCCAAGCGCGTAACCTAAATTGTATTAAATTCGAATCAAGAACTGCATGATATATGATCAATAGAATATTACATACCCGTTGGCGCTTTTTTCTTATCCTTAAATATTGATATGGTTCTATGTTGGTATTTCAGTGGACTATCCTGCCGCTTAAATTCAGTCGGCGTGTTTTCTAGTGAGTATACAATGAGGCCACGATTCGCCGTACCTACCACAGCCATAGGGTAATCAACATCAGCACAATAGCAGCGTTCTGGTAAGTTGATTGCCATAAGTGGGTTGGGCGTACGCGTGTCCCAAAACTGAAAAGTAAAAAGATACATGATTAGAGATTTGCTACTCAAGTAATAAGATCATAAATATACCCTTAGAGTTTTATCCCACGAACCGGTCATCAGACAGCTATAAGTTGACCCCTTTATCCAGTGGCAAGTTTTTACAGGCGCATCGTGTGCTGCTACCTGAACTACCTGATCAGAGGCTAAATCCCACATCTTTACCTGCTTGTCACATGATGCCATATACACTTTAGTGCCATCATCAGACCAGCACACATCTAATACCGGACCTCCCATTGTTTTCATCGACTTTGGCACTGTTTTGCCCGTTTGTTCTACTTCCCAACAACGAACGCTGCTATCCCAGCTGCCGGCAATAAGAAAATTCTGCGGTATGGTGCTGGGACTAAATTCTAAGGCGGATACAGAGTCATCCGGCGGCATTGTTACTTCAAAATCGTTCATGCGGTTTGTAGACGGTGTGGCGGTAGTTCCACCCAGCGTTGGCTGGCCAAACATATCGTGCTTCTTACTTCAGCAAATTGGCGGTAAACTTTAAAGTTGCAACAGTCTGTTTATCACTCAGTTAAACTTGCCTATTTAAAGAGAATTCAGTTAATTAACTTGTGACTTGTTTGCTACCATTTGTCTTCAGTTCAATTCGCGTATATTGGAAAATTGGCTTAAAAACGCAATCTTTTGAAATTTAATGAAAAAAAACACGCATTCGCTGCGGTTGTCAAAAAATAGTGTTGCCGGAAAGCGCGGTTTTGTCCAATTCTTTTCTTTGTCAACTTGTAAATTTCATTTTTCATGACATTCCGAAAGTCGGCATGAAAACAAAGCTGTCAAATGGTATTAACGAGGAATATTCCGACGAAGCGGCTTCAAAATTAAATAATAGAAGTAGTCCGTCATTCCTGCGAAGATTCTNAGAAGTAGTCCGTATTTAAGAGGTATAAATAATTAAAAACAGTTATATTTTTAATACATAAAGTGTTCCCTTTCAGTGTATTGTACTTTTGACTGTTGATTTCTTCCGCCGCACTCCAATTTTCAGTAATCAGATCAAAGTGTGTTCTGGAAGAAAATGTTGCGTACCTTTGTTACTACCGCTGGACGACGATTAGCGCAGCAACACCAACAATCCGTATTACTCAGGAATGGGCGTCAGCTAATACAACAGAGTCGCACGAAGTCCTCCACACCTATGAATACAATCATTATGTTTGTGCCTCAACAGGAGGCATGGATAGTGGAGCGAATGGGCCGTTTCCATAGGATTATGGAGCCTGGTCTTAACATATTGGTGCCCTTCATTGATAAAATCAAATATGTGCAAAGTCTGAAGGAAATCGCTATTGATGTGCCCAAACAGAGTGCAATTACCTCGGACAATGTTACCCTTAGCATAGATGGCGTTTTGTACTTGCGTATCATTGATCCTTATCGCGCTTCATATGGCGTTGAAGATCCCGAATTTGCGATAACGCAACTTGCACAGACAACCATGCGGTCCGAGTTGGGCAAGATGTCGTTAGATAAAATCTTCCGCGAGCGTGAATCTCTCAATGTCAGCATAGTGGACTCTATCAATAAAGCGAGTGAAGCGTGGGGTATTGCGTGTTTACGTTACGAAATCCGTGACATTCGTTTGCCAACACGTGTGCATGAAGCTATGCAAATGCAAGTAGAAGCAGAACGACGCAAGCGTGCGGCTATACTGGAGTCTGAAGGTAGTCGCGAAGCTGAAATTAATATTGCTGAGGGTAAAAGAAAATCACGTATACTTGCTTCCGAAGCCGAACGACAGGAACAAATCAACAAAGCGAGTGGTGAAGCGGCTGCTATGTTGGCCGTAGCAGATGCACGTGCTCGTGGACTGCAAACTGTGGCAAAAGCTTTGCAGGATTTAGATGGCAAAAATGCAGCTTCGCTCACCTTAGCTGAGCAATACATCGATGCGTTTGGAAATTTAGCGAAAACCAATAACACTCTCATACTGCCATCTAATCCTGGCGATGTAACATCATTGGTCTCACAAGCTTTAAGCGTTTATCAAACAATTTCAAATGCAAATGTTGGAAACCATAAAAATTTGCGCAGCGCCGAAGATATATATGAGAACAGTAGTGATGAACTTAAATGTAAACAGAACAAGAATGTAAAATTGAAGAAAATGGAAATTGAGTAATTGAGGAACGATAAAGTGAACTATGAATTGTAATAAAATTGCAATTTGTGCGTTGTATTGTTGAATGCTATACTTTTCTTTTGGGGGTATTTGCACAACCTTGGCAGAAAATATGTATTGCATATATATATCATAGTAGGGTTATGTTCATCTTTATACATACATATGTAAGTATGTACCTATTTTCTTGGTTTAATTTTGTATATGAGATCTCGAAAAAATGATACATAATATCTTTAAAAAGCAATTAAACAATTTTAAGCACTCCTAAATAAAAATTACTATATTAACCTTTTTGTGTCATTGATACATATGTACATACACATTATTAGGTAAAGTAACATGGCGCGTTATTTAATTTAAATTGTTGTACATATATGGTCGATTTTATGTATAACTTAGAGCAGCTACCCAGTCGGACTTGGCTGCTTCCAAGCAGTAGTTCCAAAAAAATTAAGTCTTTATTTCTCTTTTATACAGGCATGAAACACAGCAAGAAGGCAATTTTGCATGATGTGGTTGTTGTTGGTTTGGAGAGCTTTGTAGAGTTTTTAATCTCTTTCGGATTTATTTGTCGAAGTCAAAAAAGGATTACAAAATTCTGACTTTAGCAGTGAAGTTTTCACGACCTACAGATTTTTAGCGTTCCAATAGTAGTGAAAAAATACTTTAGTTATTTCTTTATGTATATTTTTCCAATCTTTGGTGAAATTATTTTTTTCCAATATTTTCGGTAAAATAAAGATTATTTATACAATGACCATGACCATACAACCATGTTGATCTCTTCGCCAACGTGAAAAACGAAGACAATGGGTATGTAGATACTATGAATGTATATTCCTTATCTTAACTTTACGGCATTTACAAATTGACGAGAGTTGATAATTTGTCTTAATATTTTTAATGTTCCTTATTTGTTTATAAAAATTAGTATAATCTTTAACAAAAACCATATAAATCCAAGCTTGATTCTTTTGCAACATTTGAAAAAAAAAATCAACCAACTTTCGTA
The DNA here is from genome assembly GCF_001687245.7 of Rhagoletis zephyria. Classification (NCBI taxonomy): domain Eukaryota; kingdom Metazoa; phylum Arthropoda; class Insecta; order Diptera; family Tephritidae; genus Rhagoletis; species Rhagoletis zephyria. The sequence goes on along the minus strand of NW_016157773.1, from coordinate 141,154 downwards.
AAAATTTCGAACTTTTTAGTTCGATATTTAAGAAATATTTCCCATTCAATTTTACTGCAAGTTTAAAGTAACTGACTTTTGGCATTTTTTTTTATTGATGTTAGTTGTTGTTGTTGTTGTTGTAGCGGCACTACTAAGCCCCGCCTGTTTCGGGTCAACTTTTAATCATTATCGTCAAGCTCAACTAACGGTAGGCCCAGGAAACGAGCTGTTTCGATGGGTCGGATAGTCGGATTGAGCTGGCATGTGAAGAGGTGGTTGGTGTCGTGGGGGGAGTCTCCACATGCCGGGCACTCATTTGGGATGTTTGGGTCGAGTCTGGACAGGTAGCTGTTTAGGCGGCTACAATATCCAGACCGTAACTGAGCCAGGGTAACGCGGGTCTCTCTAGGTAACTGAAGCTCCGTCTCTTCCACAGGTGGTGATTGGGCTCCGATAACGACATTCCTAGGCCGGGAGTCGAGGTAGGTGGAGACAGACTCCCTGTGAATGTCGTTGATCGCTCGTCTGTACGTCATTGGGTTCAGTGGTTGGTCTGTGTAGGTCTGGACTGCGTCCTTGTACATGAATAGGTGCCCCCTGACGTGCCTGGGCGGAGGCTCCTCCTCCAGCAGTGGTCTGTTGGGGTGTTCACTTCTGTGACACCCCACAAGAAACTGCTTACAGAGCATCTTGTTGTGTTCCCTTACGTGGAGCACTTGGGCCTCACTGTGTAGGTGATGCTCAGGCGTCATCAGAAGGCACCCAATCGCTGTCCGGAGTGCGGCGTTCTGACAAGTCTGTAGCTTCGTCCACTGCGTCCAACTAGTCCCCGGCGACCAAACTGGCGCAGCATAATTTAGAATGAGAAAAATCTTCAACGAGAAAAATTGCCAAAAATTAATGGTAATTGGAATTGGGTTACAAAACTGCATACTCAAAATATTTCTAAAAAATCGAATTAAAAAGCTCGAAATTTTTGCAAAGTTTGTTAATTTCTTTTTTAATTTTGCACAAAGGTTGAAACTTGGATTTATGTGGTTTTTGTTAGAAAATATACTATGTTAAAAAATAAATAAATTTAAAAAATATTAAATGAAATTGTGAAATCTAGTCATTTTGATAAGCATGCTAGTATGTATTAAAACACACCTTCAATTAAAATTTTAAGAGTTAGTACTAAAAACAAAGGAGTTACACGCCACCTTTTAAAATGCCCTACCGGTTGTTGTTGTTGTTGTAGCGGCTACAACAACCCCGCCCAGATCGGTTGGTATCTCAGTCGTTGTCGTCAAGTTCCACTAACGGCAACCCTAGGAAGCGTGCAGCTTCTGTGGGGTTTGTCCACAGGGACAAGGCCGTTAGGGTTGTCGGGTTTTCCGGGCATGCGAAGAGATGTTTCGAGTCATGTGGGGTCTCTCCGCATGCCGGACACTCATTCGGCACATCCTCATTCAACCTACTCACGTCGTACGTGGCCCCCTATTGCTCAAACAGAGCAGCCTCCACGGCTAACCATAGTCCGTCCGAGCAGCCCCACACACTCACACAGCAGCCACACACAGTCACCACAACACAACAACATAATAACACCACAGACCGTACCACAGCCACTACAGAGCCACATAACACACAACCGCACCACCACCCACACGCCGCCGCCAACAACTCCTGGTTCCCCCTACAATCTGCTCGGTATGTCAGACCAGGATATTCCGTAATGTGACATCAGTCAAGTGCAACACCTGCCTTGGCTGGTGCCACTTTAGGGCATGCTCAGATCTGCGTACCACGCGAGATTGGACGGGGAACTTCGAGGGCCCGTGTTGCGCTGCTCGGTCGCAGACTCCAATTGCGACGCCCCCCACCACCACCACAGGGCGGCAATCACCTCAGCAGCACACACAGCC
>NW_016157773.1:129514-136573 GCF_001687245.7 Rhagoletis zephyria | reverse complement strand
GACTCAGTCTCGAGTTATGTAGACTCTAGACCTGTGAATGCCGTTCTAGGCATACCACCTCCGGACATAGACGAGACGGAGCTTCATCTGCCTCGGGAGACACGCACAACACTCGCGCAACTTCGCTCCGGCTACTGCAGCTGGTTGAACTCCTACTTGGTCCACTGTCTGTGTGTCCGTAGTCCCGAGCAGACCCTGAGGTGAATCCACCCCTCGCAGGCATTACACTTGACTGAGGTGGAGTTGTGGTGTAATCGTCTTCGGCATACACAGCAGGTGTATGTTTCTGGCCCAGGGTTTGACTCGATGCCAGCCCTGAGTAGGAGAATACGTAGTGAATGTAGCCCTATGGACGGACAACTTCTAAGATACTTCGCCGACCTACACGGTGTTAGATCGCCGAAACAACAGCCCTTAGTCGGGTGAAACCCGAGTCATTCCGGTACGTAGAACCGGCTGTCGTGGGAATGTGCCCTACCGGTCTTTGCTTCTCCTGTAAAAAAATAAAAATAAAATGTTGGTATATCGAATCGAACTTTTTGTCTCATTACTTCCATCTAAAATTGGGGAAAACAATACGCTAGATGAAAAAATAATGCTTTCGAACGCGTAAAATCGCTTGGAAAACGAAACGATTTTTTCTTGGAAAAAGACGCTATCAATTTGGAAGTAGAGTATAAAGTGTGGTCAGAATGATGGGCAAAGAAGATAAGCGAAAAGCCATTCCCAAAATCAGCAGCAGAAGTTTTTGGTAAATGCGGTGAATATGCTTTCGCGTTGATTCACAAATTTCACCGCATTCTGCTACACTTCCAGCTAGTAACACTACTTCAGAAAGAAGTGTTTCAACCCTTCGCCGGTTAAGAACATGGTTGCGTAGTACCGTGATTGAAGAAAGACTGATAGGACTACATTTTTACACGTACACTTAGATATTGAAATTTACACTGAAAGTATAATAGAAAGATTTGCAAAATAGAGTTCGCAATTTAAATTATTATAATCGAAATTCTGAATAAGTGGCTAAGTTACTTAATTACATCCTTCATTTGACAAACATTGTAAGCAAAAAATAAGTAGTTATATATACATACATATATATTGCTTTAATAAACCAAACGTATAACTTTTTATCTTTTTTTTTTACAAAATACATAGTATAATTGTTTTATTACAGGGGGCTTTGTAAATGGTGAAATGAACATTACTAAAAGTAAGATTATATCACAAAACACTTTACTTCACACTTCATAAAAAACTCGAACCTCTATTTGCATGAAAAATAAATGAGGGTTCAAGCAGGTTAAATGCTTGTGGGTCATATATCTTCGATTGGGCACTCCGCTGTGAATGAAGTTATATGCCAGTAATTTAACGTTATTTGACAAGTTTATTCCAATCGCCTCTCTCCAAATAAAATCCTGTATCCGCCACTGCATAAATGTTGCTGAAAAAGTGTTCATCAAATCTTAAAAATTGTTCTTAGTTTTCGTTAGAAAACTTTGTTAACATTTACATATAAGCACCATTTCATAACGGTCAAACCAGAAATCATAAACCTTTCAAATTTATAGCAGTTCATGTCTAAGGCCCAACCAACAATGGCATGCCATCAAAAACGTTTTAGCCTCACCCAATTTAATTCGGGCATGAGAGGGCTAAATTCTATTAGACCTTTAGTGGGTAATCCACCGACCTTTGTACAAAGCTGAATTTCGAAAGCAAAAGTAGTTAGGCCTTTCTACATACATATACGGTTACTCCCAAAATTTAGCGTACGGTTCTTTTTTTGTTAATATTCGCAATGTTTTACATGCTAAATTTTTTTTGTTAATTTTATTTTAAGATATAGCTTATGATTTAGCAAATCCCATTTAAATCCAAGAATGATACTGTGTACAAAAATTAAGAAAAATGTTCAGGCACGCAGTTTTATAGCCCATCAAATTCTAATAACTATAATAATAGGCAAATTTCAGTTGTCTAAAAATTCGCGTTGATTTTTGAGAATGTTTTTGCTGGCTGTCCTACGCATTTTTTTCATATAAAAAATACTCTGAAAACTTTCTATATGGAAAATATGCGTAGGACAGTCAGCAAAAAAATATTCAAAAATCAACGTAATTTTTTAGAGATATGAAATTTGCACATTATTATATTTAAATTTAATGGGCTATAAAACTTCTTTTTAGAAATACGTATTAAAAAGTTCGCGGTTTTGCTGAAACTTTGCAAATTTTTCTTAATGTTTGTACACAGCATCATTCATGGATTTAAATGGAGTTTGCTAAAATATAAGCCATATTTTAATACAAAATTAATAAAAAATTTTAGCAAAATTTAGCTGATATTAAAGTTTTGTGGATTCACCAGGACGAATAGGTAATTTTTTAAGCTGATAAAGTTAGAAGGACGAAATTCGAGGATGTTATCGAGTTTATATAAGTCCTTAGCATATGGCCTTTTCAAAACAAATATTGCGAAATTTCAAGGATAAAATTTTTAAAGGACATTTTCAATACACACACTTTATGCACTAAAAAACTGAATCTGATTAAGTTCTACAGGACTTCCTCTTTAATTTGATACCCATATTTCTTCTCTAGGCACATTTCTTTGAATTTTTTAAATCATTTTTGGATTACTGACGTCAGAGTGAAAAACTAAAAACACAATTTTACTATATTTGGTGTCGCGAATGTATTGATTTTTGTGTGTAAAATTTACTATCGCATGGTGTTATATGTATAATGAGCTAGACATTTATGAAAATATATAAATTATTAAAGGAAAAATTAAAAGAAATATAGCGAATACTGGTCATGAAAAGGAGTTTCTATTATTGCCATCAGTGCAAATTACAAATCCCGAAAATCACGAGAAATGGTCGGGATTCCGGGATTAACATTCCTAATACGGGCATATGTATGTAAAAAATATTTATGTTATACCTATGTATGTTTAAATCATTACGAATTCACGCATAAAGCAAAAAATCTAGCAATGAAGTATACAACCAAAATGTTTAGGCTAAAAATAGCTTTCCACGTGTGTCAATGAATTCAAACGCAAATATTTATAGCTCCATATCGTCACCTGAAATGCAAAACGACGTAACAAGCACTACCGTTGGAATGCAAAAAGTCATAACTAGATAATAAAAAAAAAACTCAAAATTCACTTTTTGATTTCTATGATGGATATCATAGAATTACAATATTATATTAGAATTAAAATATTAGTCATAACTTATTCCATTTCATTTACGATGTTTGTTATGTATTTTTGCATTTCAGGAGACGATATGTAAATACTTACAGCCCAATTCTGTGTTTTCTTGATAAATTATGTATTTGTAAAGAAATTTTCTGTCTTCGATTTTTTTTCAAGAAAATATGTATACAGTTACGAGCTCTTTTACGATGATTTCGCTGGCTGGGAGGGGAACAGATTTCAATGTCACATACGAAAAATATATAAGCAAAGAAATTGTTGACTGCCATAGCCGAGTGTATAGAGATGTCGGCTATAAATTCTGTGTGTCGTAGGTTAAAATGCCGGCCAAAGCAGTATTTAAATGATAGACACACATTTTTTTAACATATAAAATTAATAATTTTCATTAATTTTTTAATTTCTGTGCTAAAATTCCAGCTGTTGATAGATAGTGCACAGAATCGGCTGTTAAATTTGTATAATTTTGCGTGCACACATACACATGTATGCACTGAGCCAAAACACCATGGTTTTTTCAACCAAGTTATGGTTTGATTTTTTCGTGGTTAATAAGCCAAGTGTTTCCATCGTTCGAGAGTACGAATGCCGTCAGCGCTACACATAATTCTTATTTTTTCTGTGTTTGGATTTCTTAATTACGAAAAAGCCTTTGTGAAGTACAGAATCAAATCAAACGACAAAGAAACTTGATTTAAGTTGAACACTTGAAGGCAGATTTATTAAGCGGCTGTAGGTGGGTGTGTAATGATGCTTGCTGTTATTTGCTAACATTTCAGAAGATGCGGTTTCACATGCGATGAAAATAAAAACGTTTGTTTGTGTCTCCGTATTATGAAATAGCATCTGTGAAGTGCAGAACATAAGCGTGTTCAAACTAAAAATCGACAACCGAAAAATAATTGTTGAAAACATTAACCAAGGCATTGTTAATATCTGTATTCATATGAAAAAGTAGCTTATGTCGAAAGGTTGGCTTTAGTATAATGCGGCATTCCTTTTATTCTTTAAACGACAAGGAATTTTTTGATGTGACTTAATAAGAATATTAACTTGCTAGTATCGGAACTATTTCTTGCGCGTTTATTTGCTAAAAGTAGTTCAACGGCTGAGCGCCAGCGAGTCATTCGGAATCGTATCCTGCAAATGCCGATTTATATTAAAGTCAGCCTTTTGACATAAGCTACTTTTCCATACGAACACAGATATTAACCGAAAATCACATTGATTGTTTTTCAAGTTTGAATATTAACCAATTTTTGGTTCATTTTTTCCTCAGTGTGTATGTACATATGTATGTATACACAGCTCGCTGTCGCCCATCGCATATCTGAAATAAATAAATAAAGGCAGCAGAAATAAAATCCCCGAAATTTGTGAATGGCAGCAAAGTTTCGTGACCTCACCGGCACACAGTGGGCGAAATTCCTATGGTAAAATTGTACAAAATAGAATTAAGATAGATTGAAGAAAAGCAGTCTTTACATTTGATTAATATGTTTATCTAAAAAAAAATTAAAAATACATTAAATATACTAAACCGCGTATCGAGGGATTTGCTCACCCGAAGCTCCTGGAATCAAGCCTTATCTCTTCATACCATTCATACCACTTTATCGATATTTACATATAAAAGGTAGAGTTTATTAGGGATAAAACAGAGAACCGTTTTGAAATAGGACAGGGTTTACTCTCTGCTGTAAAATTTGGGCAACCTTACATACGAGGTTTTGCATTATTTAGATACGTGGTTTTGTACTTTAAACAACGATATGCTTAATTCGCAAAGTTGCTGTTATTACGTGCATATGTAAGCTCTGAAATGTTTGTATTTAGGAGTTGTCGTTACTTGATCCTAATTACGTTATTTTTCGTCATCGTTTTTGTTTTAAATGCCACTAAAGTTTTTATGATTCTGACCAAAATGGCACACTGTGCGACGCACTGAAGATTAATCAACGCCTTGATGCCGAAATAATTTTGAATTATGTACGCACAAACATACATATCTATGTATCTACATGCCATATATTTACGAGCATCTACATATGTACATTGTACATAGCTAGTACCTGTACGTTTTGCTTTTTGTTAGACATCCATACTAAAACTTCTGATGCAATAATACTTGAATTTACGAAATAGCAGAAGCTACTCACATATTTATTTGATTTGGCTGACCTTACGCTTTTTCGGTACTTTTTTGCTAACAGCTCACTTTTAATGATAAAGCTAAAGGTAATATACGCACTCTAGTTTGGTTAACATTTATTTATTTTTAATGCTTTTATATAGGTCAGGTGTGTAAATCACAAGGTATGAGTAAGTAGAGTATAGTAAAAACAGAAAGTTGTGCAATCAAAATTAACAGAAATCCAAAAGCTAAAATTAAAATAAAGAAGAAATGATATTATCTAAGAAAAATAAGCTCGAAGCTTTTGAGAGTAATAGCCAATTTTACGCACGCAATTTATGTGAAAACTTGTTTTTTTATTTGGGTTTAATATAGAAACGGACAGAAAAAAATCATTTTTCACTTAAATTGCTTTCGTGCAAGCGGCAGTAATATTTGGTTTCACCAGCAATTTAAATGGAAAATGATGTTTTATTTCCTGTCTATTTCCATATAAAATTCCAAAAATTAAAATGATTTACCACTTAATTGGCCATTCAAACTAACTATTTTTTTCACAAAAACTTGGCGGATTTCTTCTTGAAAAATGTTCTTCAATTTGGAGTTCAACGTCGTTTTTGGTATGCTTTTATTTTTTACATACATATATAGCCTTGGCCAAAAATATTAGGCACCCAAACACATCCAAAAAGAAACCTTCTTCACTTTCTTCAAAATATTTAAAAAAAAAAGTTCCTTCTATACCTTGTATGGAAGAAAATAAGTAACACCGTTAACAGAAAAAAATGCCAAAAATCAACTGGATTAACATCGTTCTGCAGCTTCTGTTTTGCAAAATATTAGGGGTCTTCTTACGGAGCTTATTACTAAGTAACTTGCTGCTCGGTAGTTTTTCTCCACGTATGTTGAACTATCTTTTTACTGGTTTAACGACACCAAAACGTTATGTAAATGTATGTACATTAGGTTGGTCCAGAAAAGTAAAGTAATATATTCTACACCGTAAACACATACCCCTGTTTTTTTTTTATTTCGAAATCAAAAAATATGAGAGATCGCTCAAAACGGTCAAAGTTTTCGATATATTTTATATGGAAAAAAAACAGTTTTTCGTAGAAATACTGTAGAATTCCTTAAAATTATTTTTATAGGTCCCCCATAAACCCCAAAAAAATGCAATGGAGGCACCCATAAAAAATCGTTAGCATTAAAAGTGGTAAATTAAGAGAAACAAAGTTTTTCGATTGAAAAATATTTACTTCAAGTATTCTATTCCATTTCTACTAAAACTTGTTGTTTCCCCATATAAAATATATACCTAGGGTACCTATGTTTTGTTTTTATTTAGAACAATCCCAGGGGGTAAAAGCAATAAAATTCCGACTTTGCTTTTTCACGTGAATTTTTGGACCACCATAATGTACATACATACCATGTACATTGTCCACAGTGATTTACACAAAGAGAAGATGTACTTAGAAAAGCTAAGGCATTTCAAAGATTTCCGTTGTGTTCAGTGATGATGAATACCAAAAAAGCGAAATCGAGGGGACTTTTTTGTATGAGCTTGTTAGGTTGTTTATACACAATTTATACCTCCAGGTTAAATAGATATGAGATGCAGGCATTTATTTTCCATTGCCACTATGGGCAGGTGCTTTTGTTACTTTCAGTTACTTAAAAAAAAAAAA
>NW_016157773.1:29709-129504 GCF_001687245.7 Rhagoletis zephyria | reverse complement strand
AAAAAAAAAAACAATCAACGACAATTATCAACAAGAATACATATGTACATACATACATATCGTTACGTTAATATAGAAAGGCCCTATCTCACATCGTCGCTGAAATACAAAAGGTCGTAACTAAGTAAAAATCCAAAATTCCCTTTTTAATTTATTATGATGCTTTTTATCGAATTATCAGTCCGCACATCAATTCAAGCAATAAACNTTAATTTATTATGATGCTTTTTATCGAATTATCAGTCCGCACATCAATTCTTATTGCTTGAAAATTTTAGTTAGTTACGGTTTTTCGCATTTCAACGACTATATGCAGGTCTATATTAAGGTAACGATAGGTACTTACATTCATACTTAGCATTCGAGCATGCGATTCTGCTATGAAAAACTTCTGACTTCCAGATCAAAGTTGTCTTAATACTATGCGAGTTTGTTTTCAGCTCGAGAAAGACACCTTTCACTATTGCTGTGCTGATAATGATTTGTGGAAAAGGTCAACCGGAAAAATATTCAGATCAACGCTACTAAAGATTGATTTTTTCTGGTTCCATATGAGTTCGTCTAGGTTCTTTGAGACCTTTCCGGGAGAACTGCTCTTCAAAACGAAATCATTTCAGCTCATCTAAGGCTTCAGAGCAAATGCAAATGGTGTCCGGGATTAGCAAGCTATCCGACTCTCAGTCTGTAAATGAATCAGGCTCTTGCCGAGTAGTCGATACACCTGGAAAAGGTACTGCAGGGGACAATAAAGGTAATTTCTCCTTTCGCGAGCCCCATAGCATCGTTGGTGGAGTCAGAGAACTGTCGTATAGACCTCCGCTGTGCAGGCTTGGTTAGGAAGTGTTGATTTCTCAGCACCACCATGAACTCATTTCATTGCTGGGAGTGCACGCAAAATTTCCACCGGAGTAATGCCGATCCGACGGTGGGTCTAATTGGGTTCGTATACTTGCGACCAGGCACCCGGTGGCCATGCATCCATCGGCGTGCGCTTTTCGACCTTACGAGTTGGGATGACTTGTGTTGAGGAAGTAACAGCTGAGGTGACCGCCAGAACAGGGGACTACTCTGTAATGCGATGCGACAGAGAAATGCGATGCGATAGGCAATCACCACAGCGTATTACTTACGACGTATTTGCTTATCGCATCGCATTTCCCTTTCGCATCGCATTACAGAGTAGCCCCCAGTAGTTCTTAGTAGTCACGCTCAAAAGGAGTGAATACCCGAAAGTTCAACAACCGTAAATACTTGCAAATGCAGACCGAGTTAGTTTTTAGTAACAAAGCAAAGTGTGTAGACTTTTTTGTGGAATATGTGGATCCCGTTTGTACTATCAATAGCCTTGTTTCATTTAACGCCATGTGTATGTTACCGGCCAAATCCGATCTTAGGACAAACTAGTTTTTCCTAGCCCAAACTACTTCTTACTAGATCCGATACATCCATCCAACGCGGAATCAAGTTGGACACAACAATATTGTGGACTGCGTAGTTGGAGTTGGACTGATGAGGGTTATTTTTTTGAAGCGGAGAAAAGTTCTGCTCAAAAATACTGTGGCGCCTGTTCTAGTTTAGCCTAGGCTAAACTAGTTTGTCCTAAGAACGGGTTTGGCCGGTAACATATACACATATACGCATCAGCTGCAAAATAAACACACTTCAGCAACTGTCTAAAATAAATAAATCGTTTCGATTTGTTTTGCTGTATTGCGAAACAATTATTACTGCTCTTGGTAAGGACTCGATTTGTTGAAAAATGAATTGTAGACCAAATGTGTAGAAATATTATAAATTGATTTATTGCATATCATTCATGGAATGACATATTTTTTAAATTAAAAATACATGCACTAAATAAATAATTTGATATTTAATTTTAGTTATATGTCAGTGACTTGCAGTATTTTGTATACTTACATATGTATGTAGATATATAAATTTACATTTTTAAACATTTGTCTTGGCATAATACTCTTCTGTAAAGCGTCTATGTAAAAGTGACTACATATAACGTTAAGGAACATTTGCAGGCATTTAAAAGTACTTAATTGTTAGCTAGAAACCAAAGTTACGCACACAAATCTTAAATTGCATTTTCTGATTCTCATTTAATTTGCTTGAGACATTCCTCTCAATAAATTATCTACGAGTACTGAGATAAATTTTCATGCAACCATTATTTAGTAGTAAAATATTTACCTATTCAAAAAGTTTTTGTTTTGTAAAAACCCAAATACATTTCAGTACTATTTGCTGTAGGCAAAAAACGTATTCCTATATTGATACACTACTTATGTATTTATGACTAATTAATACAAGAGAAGAGGCATTGCCGGCATAGCATACAGTCGAACAAAAAGCTAACTACTTTTAAAGCATATTTTTAAAGAGTAAACGCTTTTGTAAATACATGCATATGTACTTAAAAACTACATATGTACATATGTACATGATGTTATTTATGACTAATTTCATTTTTTCCAAAAAAAAATTTACTGTTGTCATTGCTTACTTTTAAAACAGAGAGCTTTGTTTCCATTGTAAGTCCTCATTTATTTTCTAATACATACATATGTAAATTAATAATATTAACTGCTGTGATGAAGACTAAATATAAAAAAAAAATTTTCTAAATTTTTTTTAAAACCTAGCCAAAATTTTTTTATCGGTTTTTCAATAAATCGTTTGGTTCTTAAAACAATAAACCCTCCTATTGCGCTTACATACTAACATTTACTGCATTCTTGATGCTAATATTACCATAGGTACTAACAATGTTTATATTATTGTCGATTTTACAACTCTTAGCATAAATTTTACTACTCGTGCTATTTTTCTTACAACTTTGCTTAGCCTTTTTGTCCTCACTTCCAGCCTCCGTTTTTTCCGCATTCACACTTCGTAAATTCGGCATTGACGCGCTGTCAAAATGACGCCAACCATGTTTTTGAAATAACTCATTAAATTGACGCCATTGTGCGCTATAATCACCAGCAAATGAAGCTGATTTGACCTTCACCTTTTTCGGTGTGGAATGCGGCGGAAAATCGTGCTTCACAGTAGTGGCTGTTGTTGTTGCCCCTTCATATTTTTTCCCCTTACTAGTTGCTGCTGTTGCTGCCGCTGTTGCTTTCGTCGTCTCTTTGGGGATTTTTTGCTTGTGAATTTCATGTTTCTCGCCTAACATTTCCGACGTTTTAACCACCTTCAATTTGCCATTAATGCCTATGTAGTCGATAGCTTGTTGCGCTGAATCACTACCCAGACATATGCGTCCTTCATTGCCCGTATAACGTATGCTACCACTATTATTGGTTATCTTCAGTCTTGTACTGTTGCCGATAATTTGTAAATTACCCTCATTGCTACCGATCCGTATACGGTTGCCATTGCCAATGATGCGCAAATCGCATTTATTATTTTCAATGCGATATTCCTTTGAGTTGCCAACCAAGTCTTTCGTCAGGCGTGCAATTGGCGTCGCATTCGGGGGTGTGTCCAGCATTTCCGTTGTATTGTAGTGATAGTCGTTAGCTACTCCACAACTTTGCTTATTTGCAAATGTGAGTGTAAGAGTTGCAGCGCAGGGCTTATTGCAGCACTTACTACTGCACTTACTACTGTTACTGCTACAGTCACTGTTATTGCTACACCCACAGCCACTGCCACTGCTACAGCTACTGCTACTGCTACTGCTGCATGTAAAATTACAGGAATGTACGGCGTTATGCTTACTATTTGCATAGCTGCTGTCATAACCTGCCAAGTCGTCTGCATCGATTACTGGTACGCCCATTTTTATTCAGCTTTTGGTAATAAGATTTTATTTGCTTGAATAGTTTCTATATTTTTTTCCTTTCAGTGAAGGAAACGCTTGTTTGCTTTCTCAATTTGCAACTGTTATAGGTTAAAAAATTCACAACTCGCATTCAAACAAATCTTTTGCAGGTTTCATTATCACTGCAGTTTATTTATTGTTACACTTTAATCTTTGTTGTAATTTTTGTAATTAACAGCCAGTCAGCACTTTGCTAATGTCACTTATAATTTTTTAATGGAAACTGTTTTGATTGATACTTGTGTTCTTTATTTTACTTTGTATTAACAGATCGGAAAAAATTTTCTCCTATTCACACAACACTAATTTGATTTTAATTCAGTCAAATATTTAAGCATGTACATATGCNCACAACACTAATTTGATTTTAATTCAGTCAAATATTTAAGCATGTACATACATATGTATGTATGTATGAATGTACTTCTCACAATAGTGGAGGCTTTGTACTCAATTTGCTTTTATTGTTATATCAGACATAGTTTTATTGTTATTGCTGCACATGTCGTCACATGGGGAATCACCTTTTGGCAAACACTTCCGAGCACACAAAACCGTTTGCTAAATTATTTGTTAATGTTGATTTCGCAGCCGAATGTAGGTATGTATATCTATCGCGCGCCGCCCACAGTACTTTCAACGGCGATCGCTAAATTAACAATGAGTATTCGCTCACCGCCTGCGCGGCTTTTATATGGGGCTGGGAACTAATAACAATGTTATTGTTTTGCAGAGCGTTGAACAGCTTTTGCAAGGGGAGTTTTTTTTGTTCAAAACGTTGTATGTAGCTTTATCGCGCAAGCTGAGCATATATGTAAATATATATGTAGATCACCTATTGTTTGAATTTTTGGCGCAAGGTGCGGGTATGTAAATACATACATACATACACTCACCAGAATATGGTTCCGTACAGTGTTTTTTTAATATTTGCAATGTTTTACGTAATAAATTTTTTTTCGTTAAATTTTAATAGAAATATAGTTCATTCTGCATAGCAATAGCATATAAATTAATGATTCAAAGTTTTTACAAAATTTAGGAAAACTCGACAAATTGTTACCAAAGTTTTAAACTTTTAAACAATGGGGTATAATCGATGTGCTGGTTATGAACTTACAGTTGCACGTCTATACTCAATTCCGACCCTTGCGTCCTCCTGCACGCACTCTGCACTTGGGTCACGGCAGAAAGAGAGGTGACTTCGGTTAAGAAACTATCACCTCCCAGCAATGGGTTGTGCGCTGGGTTCGGGACCCGCCACGTAAAAAACACTTCCAGTGAAAAAAGGCATCGGATGAGAACCTCCTTTTGATGACGACCACGGCAAACGTTTAAAGGACTACAAAAGCTGACATCGCCGCCATCCAAGAAATGCATTGGACGGGGCAAGGCATGGCAAGCATGGAGCTTTGCGACGTCTACTACAGTTGCCGCGTAAAGGAGTGAAAATTCTGTATTGGATTTGTGGTGGGAGAGAGGCTCCGTCGCCGAATACTGTCGTTCGCCTCGGAAGAGAAGGACGAGGCTTCCAAGCATCTCTTCTATGAGCACTCAGAGGGTACATATGAGCGCTGCCCCCGACCCGATATAAAAATCGTGCTNTTTCCTGCAAATACATTAGAATTTACAAAAGGAATTTCACTACTAATTGCCTACTTTGCGTACTTTTCTACTACCATTTTCGAAACAAGGGATTGCATTCTTGCCCTTTCTCTGTCCTTCGTAAATGCAACCTTTTGTAAGGGAGTGTCAAACCGCAGCTGTCAATAATTATCTAACCTTGTATTATTGAATCATGAATCGTGCTAGCCAATTTCAATGCCAAGGTGGGCTAAGAAGGAATCTGCTCTCAGCGAGCACTCTTCAATAAACCGACCTAAGCGAGCAGTGGAACCACATTTCGCGCTCATTAACTACCGCCGCCGAAGAAGTAGTCGGATTTCAGCGAGCCCGAAAGAACAAGTGGTACGATGAGTGTCAAGAAGCGGCAGAGAAAAAGATGCCGTCCGAAAATTATATCAGAGAGTTAAGCGACCTAGGGAAGGTTTCAAGGCCAGGGCGAACACCTGTAAGAACAACCATGGTGACCTAGTGATCGGTCGGCCCAGAACGTACTTACATTATGGAGGGAACACTTTTCCACCGAATTGAATGGCAGTAGCACTTAAAGTAGTGGAGAAGACGAACCAGAGCCCCCAGTCGATGACGATGCAGTCGATGTCCCGCTCCCTGGCTTTGACGAGGTACAAATAGCGATTACTTGATCGCATGTCCGATGACTGGAATTTATGTAAGTGTGCGCTGCCCAATCCAGAAGGCGACCCCGCCATACGCGCCAACTACCGCGGGATCAGCCTTCTAAGCATAAACTGAAGCCCACCGTCAACGAACTGATTGGACATTATTAGTGTGGCTTTAGATCTAGCGAATCCACCATAGACCGGGTATTCAAAATACGCCAAATCTTGTAAGCGACCACCGAGAAAAGGATCGACACTCACTATATATTTGTCGACTTCAAAGTCGCATTCGGCAGCATTAAAATGAGTTGCGTATACGCCGCGATGATACGGTTTTGTAAAATGACGAAAAGCAATACCACTAGCTCCATCAGAATTGGGAAGGACCTCTCTGAGCTGTTTGATACCAAATGAGATTTCAGACAAGGTGGCCTCCGTTCGTGTGATTTATTTGCTCTGATGTTGGAGAAAATAATAAGAGCCGCAGAACTCAAGTGCTCAGGAACAATTTACTACAAGAGCGTGCAATTTCTGGCGTGTACCGAATACATCGACATCATCGATAAAAAAAGAAACGAGAAGTATGTTCCGCCTTTTTCAAGTTGAATAAGGAAGCAAAGCGAATGGATCTGGTGGTGAACGACGTACGAAAACCACAGTCTATAAGTTACTCTTTATGCTGTGCTGGTATATGGCTCTTGGAATATTCGAGAGAAAGATTTTGTAGAAGATTTATGGGTCTTTGCGAGGTGGCGATGGCGCAAAAGATTTAACGATCAGTGAGCTTTACAACAATATAGACATAGTGCTTCGAATTAAATCTCAGCGGCTACGCTGGCTAGGTCACGTAGTTTTGATGGACAGAAACCATCCAGCTCTGCAAGTATTTTACGCAGGTCGCGTTGGCTTTTCCGATTGGCGTCAGTTGGCACAGAAAAGAAACGACTCGCCTGCTGTTTTGGACTCGACCAAAATCGCTTAGGCGGCTACAGCGCCAATAAAGAAGAAGAAGACAGATCTGATATACAACATGTTGTCTTTAGTCCTCGCTATATACAGTATTTAAGAAAATCCGCATACGCAAATGTGTAAAATTCCACATTTGCAACATCGCAGTACACTGTGAAATAATTTAACTAAATATGTTTCTCTCAACAAATGATTTGGTAAAAGTTAAAATATGGCGCATTCTGTTAACCCAAGACCTTAGTGACGGTTTCTGGCTCTATCTCACGAATGGCTTGCTCGATTTTTGCTTTAAGGACCTGAATCTGCACCTCACACAAAAAGGTCATAACAACGTCAAATCGAAACAGCGGGGCCAATTAACATCGCCGAGCCGGCTGATAGCAAAATTACCGAACTTGGCGCGTGGTAGATCTCGCCACCGCTCTAAAATCCACACTAAACTGTCACTCCCTGAGGATCCATTGGCATCTCGACGATCACATACGGGTTTTCCGATCGCAAGATGCGGCAGTTTTGCGTGTTCATTTAACCGCCGAGATGAAAATGCACTTCGTAAGAAAAGATGATTTTTTAGATTTTTTAATAAACGCACTGCACTGTTTGGACTATACAAGATTGACTTTGGAAATAAATTTGCATTAGTTTCCAACGTTGTTGATGGGTAAAATGATTCATTTCGTTCCGCGGGGATATGATACTGACTTTCTGTTAAGATTTCCAGCGGAAAAGAGCCGGCACCTTCGAAATAATATATGATTCAAAAAGAAACCACTGTATGGACCACCCGTTATCTATAGCAAACATCAAACACCTGCAAACGCTTCCCATTTGTATTAATCACATTTAATAATGGTTATTAAATTGATTTGTAAACTAAAGATAAATAAATGTGAATCACAAAAACTCGTTTGTTAAAGTCCATAAACTTCTTTACAAATGTACATACATATTTTACTAAATATGTGTATGTATGATAAGCATCGAAATTTTGTCGTCGACTCTCTAAGGCTATACCGCTATATACAAAAAGCGATTAGATTGCACTCCAAAATTTGCAAAGAAAGTTAAAAAGCGGAACGCAAAATAAATCAGATAGCCTTAACATCGAAGAAAAGTTTACCTCCGGTAAACTACCCAAACGAGCGCGATAATCGATTGTCATAAATACCGGAGATGGGTAGATTTTTGCAAGCGCATACCATTTAATTACACGCTAGTATTATTAATATTTTTGTTTATTTATTTTGGTGAAGAGCTGCACGAGTATATGTATAAATACGCGTGAGTAACACGCGAGAAAATACTACAATTTGTTGCTGTGCCAACAGACTTTGCATGAAGTAGTGTTGTTTAAGTAAATGCGTATTAGTAAATATTTTCATAAGGTGCACGATCGCAAGTGTTGACATTTTTTTCAGACAAATTTTGAGTAGATTGAATGAAATTTGATTAAGGAATGGCGCAGTCACTTAAGTTATCATGAAAATTTTATTAAAAACATTTCAAAAATTTCATTAAAAGTATCGAAATATCAAAATGTAGGCAGAAATCTAAAATATATTCTTCTAAGAAGCATATTTACCAGAAAACTAGTTTGCAGTTGTGAAAAATTCTATTACACAGGTTTACCAAAAAAAAAACTCCCTGCAAGTTGAACCAAACCTCTATATCCCTATGTTATTCGACGCCCTGAATGCGATTCCGAGAGTGATCCCTAAAGTTTTTTAATACTACAAGCAAAACGCTATTCAACTCATTCCGTCCCGCTGCATGCTACAAACGTAACTACCCCACCAAACCTACCATGCGTCGGTGCATATCCTATTGCAAAGAACTCTAGCTGTCAAATACCTCCAATGTGCAATCAAATTTGTAGGCTAGCGCAAACCTCCGATTGTATTACTACCATGAAAAACAGCTTCTCATAAAATTCTGTGAGGAAGAAGCTCGGCTCTAGCTAAAATAATTTAAAAGGAGGTCATGTTACGTTGCCCTAAAACGAAAAGTGTTCGGCCTGATTTCACTCTAAAAAATAAATTTTTTTAANTTGATTAAGGAATGGCGCAGTCACTTAAGTTATCATGAAAATTTTATTAAAAACATTTCAAAAATTTCATTAAAAGTATCGAAATATAAAAATGTAGGCAGAAATCTAAAATATATTCTTCTAAGAAGCATATTTACCAGAAAACTAGTTTGCAGTAGTGAAAAATTCTATTACACAGGTTTACCAAAAAAAAAAAACTCCCTGCAAGTTGAACCAAACCTCTATATCCCTATGTTATTCGACGCCCTGAATGCGATTCCGAGAGTGATCCCTAAAGTTTTTTAATACTACAAGCAAAACGCTATTCAACTCATTCCGTCCCGCTGCATGCTACAAACGTAACTACCCCACCAAACCTACCATGCGTCGGTGCATATCCTATTGCAAAGAACTATAGCTGTCAAATACCTCCAATGTGCAATCAAATTTGTAGGCTAGCGCAAACCTCCGATTGTATTACTACCATGAAAAACAGCTTCTCATAAAAGTCTGTGAAGAAGAAGCTCGGCTCTAGCTAAAATAATTTAAAAGGAGGTCATGTTACGTTGCCCTAAAACGAAAAGTGTTCGGCCTGATTTCACTCTAAAAAATAAATTTTTTTAAACATAGATAAGTAATAATAAAACATCAAAATATCCAGAATAAATATTTGTTTGATTATAGCAGTAAGACCAACAAAATTTTTAAATCGACTACCCTACATTTAGAAATTTTAAATCACATTTTAACAATCATTATCTACAACTGCATTAGTAACTGTCCCACCGTTATAGCAATTTTTGTTAGATTAATTTTTATCATTATTTATGCAATTAGAACATATTTTAGGTCGTTTTAAATTGAGTGTTTGTGCAATAGGGAATTCACATGAAAAACATGTAATTACCGGTATTAGCAACTGCATTTTTTAGGAACGTTAATAAATTTAGGTTGACAATATAGCATTTAAATAGCATGAAACGTATAACGATGTCTCAAGTTGCATATGTACATACATATGTATATTGCGTTAAATATATACATTAGGAAGTTAATAGTCTATAACAGCGCTGGCGAACCTAAGGCACACGTACAAGATCTACTCACACCCAAGAGAACAGGTCCGAATAGCAAAAAAAAAAATAAGCTGCAAGGCTCTAATAAAACGGTTATAATTGTGATGCATAAATCTNAAAAAAAAAAATAAGCTGCAAGGCTCTAATAAAACGGTTATAAATGTGATGCATAAATCGCATTCGCGCTTTTAAGGCTAAACAGAGAGTTATTCATAGTCGGAATAAAGTCGACTTTAAATTTAGTAGCAGCTTTTTGGCAGATATTACATTGATAATTATGTCAAAAAGCTGCCACTAACTTTAGTTTCGTCTTTATTTTGACTATGAATATGACCCATTGTTTCATAAAATTTGCAAATATTTGCAAACTTAACAAATTCAAAATCAGATTTGAATTTATGTAGATGAAAAACCAGACAGATTAAGACTCACTGAAGTGTTTTCTTCGGTATAAGGAGCGTTGACAAAATAATAAAGGGTGAAGACAAAAAAAATATTTATAAGAAGCATTGAGATGCATACTTTATTTTTGGGTAAATAATAACTACATGCATGAGTTACCAAAGCACAAACTGAGCATTTTTTGAAATGTAGTATTTCAATAAAAAATAACCTTGGTCGTTCTAACACCAGCTCGCTGTCCAGTAGCATGAAATTTAACAGAAAAGGAAATTTATTGGCAAACATAAATTGCCAAAAGTCTTTACTTGATTCAAATCTTTAAATGATTCTGTAGAGTAGATATTTATCAGCCATAATCTGTAGAACAAAGCAGTTCAAAAACGTATCCAAAAACAAAAAGGAATATACATAATTGAAATACAGGTTTTTCAAAAACAAATTGTTTAGCACTTTCCTAAACACGTTAACTTAAATTTATTGACATAAATATATACATGCATACATGTTTTAACAAAGTCTTTGCGCACGTGCGAATACACTTATACATATAATCATTGTTATGGTTTTAACACTTCCTTATAAATACATATATGTATGTATGAAATAATTAAATTTACCATAGCAACTAATTTGTTTGACTTAATCCAGTTTTCTTGTACTTTACCCCTTGTTTAATATAAAAAAAATATTGCATGTATAAACTGGTAATACCAGCTGCTAATTGAAACTGTTTTGGCAAGACTCCCGAACAATGGCCCCTGCATGTAGACTGTTTGAAATGGCTCAAGTTTATAGAGATTTGATAATTCTTGTTTAAACGTGTACAGTGACGGCTCGACCCTATTAAGCTGGCATTTCAGGGTACTATTTTATATATATATAAGGAAAATTTGAAAGTTAGGGGGAGGGGGGGGGGCTCGAGCACCCCCCTGCCACTACCTGGCTACGCCCATGTCTCCAGATTCTACATTCGAGCCTTCGCTTTCGCTGGAGGAATCTAAAATTATTTCTAAGTTGCTTATAACACTTTTAGCAGTATTTACTTGTTGAAGGCCCATCAATGAACTTTATGAACGTTATGTTGGACCTTTGTAAGTATGTATGTATGTATGTACATATGTACGTATATACGTATGCATCTTCTATAAGCTTTCACTGAGCTCAATCAACCGAATGATGTCACAGCAGTTTGCAATTACCTAACTTGGGGACGCCTTTTCATTCATCCAATCTCGCATACTTTCAAACTTATAAACTTAAACGAGTATCACTTGCTTATAACATACGATATGTTTATTATTCTTGTGAATTGTTTACAGTTTTAATCAACACGTCATTTGCGCCTGCAATATGAAAAATGAACAACAAAAGCTAAAATACCATCCGGTGGCATACAGAAAAGGACGTCATAAAATTCTAAATGTACACGAGATCTTAGTAAAAAAAACCCCACTAGGAAATGGCTTAAATCTAAATAACACAATAAGCTGGAGGTTTAGTACTATGAATATTTGTCCAAAGGAGTTCAAACGTTTTTTTTTTTTTCTTAATATGAGTAAATCAAAAGCCATGACTATCGATTTTATAATAAAATTTTCCTAAACCCAGCGTATTTATGTTTCATACAAAAATAAATTTTTTAAGATTTTTTTTTTAATATTGAGTCCATATTTTAAGATGTTAAAACCCTAAAATGGTGAAGACTTAGAGGCCAAAAGAAAAGTTAAGCTAAATTTTCGTCGTCAAAATTCTTTAAATAAAAAGAAGTAAGGCGCAAAAGTATACGACATGAAAAAGTAACGTATGCAATATTTAATCAGCCGAGGAGCATTTCACAAGTTTTTTTTTCTAAAAATACATAGTACAGTGGTGGGCACATAACTAGGGAAGCTCCTTTTTTAAGTTGAAACCATTTATTTTTAATTTTTTTACTAAAACCATGTAACTCAAGTTTCAAACATTTTGAAAGATTTATAAAATTCTTCAAAAAAAAATTAATCAATATTTCAAACTTTTGAATCGGAATTTCTATAAATAATTCGCTTATGCAATTTTATAGGTCATTCAGTTTTAGTATAATGTTATTTACTCAGCGCGCCTGTTATTCTTTTGGAGATTTTTGGCGATAAAAATTAGCGATAGCCAATGTTAGAATCTAGCTGCTGAAATCTTTTCGGAGTTTTTGGTAGTTTGAACCTTTTTGAAAAAGGGCTCAGGTGGACTTTTTTCGTATTTGTTTTGGCTCATCTTAGCGCTCTCGAAACGAACGAAAAATGACACTGAAGATGGCACAACGCCGTAACCGGTTTGTCTCCAAACCAAATTTGACAAGGGATGACGGAAAATCGTTCCACATTACATTAAGTTTCAAACTTTATGCAATATTAAAAAAACGAAAGAATTTTAACAATTTACTTTCCTTTATTATTTAAGTTTAGTAATTATTTTGGTTTGAAATTTGATATAAAAAACCTCTTCACTCAGAAAATGAATTTAAATGAATTTTGACACACAGAACATTGGATAACATTAGGTATGTTCGATGAGTGCACTAAAAGTGTACAACAGAGCCGTGCAGAACGACCTTTGACATTTAGTGCAAGAAAAGCCCTCATCGAACGCCTTTTCCAATACCGGGGTACTATAGTGCATTCACACCTATTTGGAACATTTTTTTACTATAAATGCGCCTATCGATTCTAATGAATGCTGATTCCTATAGGCTGAATGCATAGCGATAGATACATATACAAATAAAATTGTAAAATAAAATGAAAGTACCAAGAATGACATTCAATGTCAATGGGTGCAATGTAAGTAAATATCTACACCACATACATATGTATGCATATACATATGTATATACAATAGAGTGGGCCGATTTTTACAAAAAAAAACCCTTATTTATGTACTATGTATGTATGCCGCTGTAGTCGGCCGCTGTGGTGTAGTGGTAAGCAGTGCGCGCTTCCACTCCGCAGGACCCGGGTTCAAACCCTGGTCAAAGCAACATCGCAAAAAATATAGAAAAAAGGTTTTTTCTTATCAGCGGTCGTCCGTCGGCAGGCAATGGCAAACCTGCGATTGTATTTCTGCCATGAAAAACAGCTTCTCATAAAAATACAATCGCCGTTCGGAGTCGGCGTAAAACTGTAGGTCCCTCCGCTTTGTGTGACAATATACAATATCAAGGCGCACGCCACAAGTCGAAGGAGAAGCTCGGCCAAACACTAACATATGTGTAAGCGCCAATCTATTATTATTATTATGTATGGTTGTTAAGCAAATAAATTATTTATTGCGAGTAGGTATTACTAACTCAAAAATCCTAACTTTTTACAAAGTTATGTAATCTTAATTACACGCCAGTACTCACTGGTTTGGTGTTATACCGGTTTTGCTTCTCATGTCACTGCGGAGGGGAATTGCCCATCGCATCCAAAGGTGAAATTCCGCGTGAATTGTGCATCTCATAAAGTCATACAACAATCTGGTTGGGCTTATAAAAACTCGACCCTCCCTAACCTATGTACATGAGGGATTACATTGGAGCTTAAATGCCATATAATGCGCAATTAATAGGGTATTAAAGAGGCAATAAAGCAAATATTGCAAATAAATTTAACGCTCGTGTCTCGAACTATGTATGAGTCAATGTGAAATTTTAAATATTTACATATGTTTGTATTTACTATATGTATGTACATTAACCTCGTGATTTCCAAGCAATCAATCAATTGTGTGCAATGGTAGGGAAGTCATAGCTAATATAAGGTGCGTTCGTTTAAAATCTCCAGCAGAAACCAACCAACTGCCAAATTCCGGCGAAATGTCATCTGTTCTCTCGCAAGAGAGAAATATCCAAATAGTACGCGAACAGAAAATTTGCAGAAACTTGCAAGTTAGACAAACAGCTGATATAATTTTTGTTTACATACAAAAGTTTAAAATTTAAAACGTACCCAAAGTCGTCGCAAAGTGTTATACTGACACAGTTTATTGATTAAACAAATAACTACTTATTTCTTACAAGTTTAATTAGTCGCATTTTGTAATTTTTAACTTCCAAACCATCAAATTCAATTTTGTGATTTGCGTAAATGCCAACCAGCTGTTTTTGATCAGCTGTTTTCCTGTTGGCAAATTGCTGTTGGCAAAAATTTTTCCAGCAGAAACCAGCAGCTTCCCCTCAAAATGAAATGTCACTTTGCTCTCTCAATTTCCCCTACTTTGCAAGTTTTTTGCGTACGCGAACGCAAAAACTTGTAAGTTTTGGTTAAACATGAACAATTAACAGCTACGCGAACGTACCTATTATAGGAATATTCACGATCCGTTGCATTACTGTCTAGTAAGGTGCATAGATAGCAGAAATGTTGCGAATATTTGCATTCGCATTCGTTTTGCGAATGATTCGCATCATTTTACATATGGCATAGGTTAAGCACTCGTTCAATAATCTAATAATTTACAAAATGTTTAAGTAAGAAAAACAATGACTTAAGTTGATTATAGCTTTTTTAATGCTATTCCTAACATTCGTATTCGCATTCTGAAAGTTCGCATTCGCAATCGCGAATGTGGAAAAATTACATTCGAAACATCCCTAATAGTTATATAGCATAAATATCATGATTCTTGTTGTTGTTTCATGTGTTCAAACAACAACAAAATTAGCCAATCATGCTATATATGCTATCTATGCACCATGCTAGACAGTATGTACCGGGTCGTGAATACCCCCAATGTAATTTTTTTGAAAGCTTGTATGCGTATAACAGCTTTCATTGTAAACATTTTTTTTCTTCTTTAAATTAATCGGTACTCTGAAGAAAAATTTAAAGTCATGCATCAATTTTTCTATTGGTATCTACAAATAAAATGAACTTTGTTCCCAAGTATATTTGAGATTTCAAGGGAATTATAAATGACAATCTTTTGATTTTTCCATTCGCCGCCGGGTATCCGTTTGCCGATTTTTTGTCAAATCATTTTTTTTTTGTGGCGATGCATGTACATAATGCAAGTACAAAAGAAATATTTAAAGGTAATCGATAGTTGCTTACAGTGTTGCCAAACATGGGCTTTTCCTACCAAAACTGGTAGGTTTTTTTTTCCATTTTATAGGTTGGTAGGCTTATTTGTATTTTGGTAGGTGTCGGGACTACGAGTAATAGTTATTTGAGAAAAATAGAAAATATGTATCTCCAAACCTTTTAGCAATGTTTTTTATATGAATATTTCACCGGTGCGTTCGTATAACGGCGGCTGCAAACATGATTCCTCAGTACAAACGTATACCCTTATTATTGCCAATATACAATACGAACATCCATATATATTTTATGGCGTACTTGGATCAAGATTCCAGGAAAGTCTGCCAATGGGCTTGTACCCAACCATATTCTGGGCGGAGGTCTTCGCAATCGAAGTCTGTGTTCGCGAATTTTATCGTATAAAGCAAATGAAGCCAGATTATATATTATGTCAGATATTCAGGCAGCGTTAGAAGCCTTAGAGTCTTTTAAAACGGCATCAAGGCTTGTGAACTCTTGAACCATGGTTCCGAGCCTTTCTGCGGTACATCTAAAGGATACACTGCAGACCTACTTAGGAGCTAGCTGGGAATTGCTGCACGCTGGCGGAGGTCGAATGGAATAAGACAATCAAAGAGATTCATACCTTTTCAGGAGCAACTCGAAAAGATACCTTCAACTTAAAACTCTTAATGGCTACCTAAATAGCAGCACACTGCAAGTTAACATACCGATTGAATTAAAGGGTCTTTCTGTAGAGACTGACTCTAGGTTTTGTGGGCCGGTGATGCAAACCCCAGAGTATATTCTATGTGCCTATCCACGAAGCATGAATAGTAGATTGATGCACCTTGGAGAAGGATTGTCTTCTCCATCTAAAATTTGGAACATGGCATCATCCAAAGTGCTGAGCTTTTTAAATAGCCTAACGTTGGATCGATTACAATTAGGATCTAGCACAATATATCTTCTTAGGTCGCAACGCGGGTATCTCCGACGTAATAATAATAATATAGTCACTTGACACGAATAAAGACGCTCGGGTGTTTTGACGGCGAAAAAGGATGCGTGAAAAAAAATTGTGAAAAGAGACGCGTAAACATGGATTCAACATCATTCCGGAAAAACTCTTTGGGGAATTCCTATACTCGCAAACATAGTTGACCGCGAAAATAAGTCTTCTTCATCTTTCTTCGCCGTAAAGAGGTTAACGCGTCTTTCTTTGCCCTCGCCTATGTTAAGAGTCCTTCTTCGCCAAAATTTTTTTACGCGTCTGTTTTCGCTGTCAACTTTTGAGCTCGCGTCTTTATTCGTATCTAATGACGATATGTATGTATGCACAGTAAAATGAATCGTTATACGCAGTTAATTTGTTTTTATTGTACTAGCTGAGTTTTAGTTTTACAACATTTAGTACTGTTACATGTTAGCTATGTTTTTAATAAATTTGACACTGAAAAAAAAATATATTAAAATTCAAAAAAATCTTTGGTAGGTTTTGGTTGGTTATGGTAGGAAGTTTTGGTAGGAAAAAAAATGTGTCTGTGGCAACGCTGGTTGCTTATATGGGAAATTTAAAGCATTAGTAACTATTTAAGCATTTCCCAATAGAAAGGACAGTGTCTTTAATTATACATATTTTTCTAAGAGTACTTTTAATAATAAAGCTCTCATCAGAGAATGCTAAATACATACATATGTACATATTTATATTTATACAGGGTGTCCTAGGTCACCCGTAAAGCCCCTCTAAAATGAAGGGAAATGTTTTTTATTGAAAGACGAAAAAACCTACCAAATCAGAGATGCTCTATCTTTTCGTAGTATTACCGACTTCCGGGTTCGACTGGAAATGGGTTAAATTGGTCGGTAGACATTTGTTTTTTTTAATTAGACATACATTTACTACAGATTCGGATTCTGGGGATAAAAATACGTATGTAGCTTTTGGTTGGAATTTTTTTCTCGAAAATGCCTTTTTCGAACCTCTAAAGGATCTTCTAAATTCAACACTTCTCAAATTAGTTCAAGTACTTTTATCGCAAAACGAAAAGATTAAGTTACCAATTCGAGGATGCTCTATCTTTTGGTCGTATTACCGACTTCCAGTCACTGCAAGCTAAAAGTCTTTCTAAATATTTCCTTTATGGTTGTTGTTGTTTCCGACAGGGGGGGTGTATGATGTATTTTGGAACGACATTCCGTCATCCCTTGTGCCCGAATGACCGAAATTCGGTCCAAAATACATCTTTCTAAATAAGCTAATTAAACACTCAAAATTCTACCGATTTTTTTATATTGCACAAAGCTTGAAAATTGGAATTATACAGTCTTTGTTAAAGAATAAACTATATTTTTTAGAAAAAAGTTGCTAAAATCAAATTAAAAATAGATAAAATGTTAAAATTTGTCAGTATGTGGTGCGCTTACAATTTTGACCGGGTTGTATAGTGGATGGTATATACTATGTATACTATATTATAAGAAAGGAGTAAAAAGAGTGAAGAACGAAAGTAAAAAGATCTGTAAATATTTTCGCATACAATAAGAAGTGATCGTCGGAAAGCGCAAATTTTCCCGCAGGGTACCTTTAGCAGGAAAGCGTCTACTAACTTTTGTAGATATTCACACGTGTAAGTAAATACATAGATTTTCAAATTACTATTTATCCTCAGTGAATCCCCAAAATACTCGTATGCATATTTATGAATTTATACATGCATGTTTACATGGGCATACTTGGACTATTTGTATTATCCGCTGTTATTTATCTAAACGATTTACACTTTTCAAGCCACTTTTATGCAATAAATTTTTATGTANATTTATCTAAACGATTTACACTTTTCAAGCCACTTTTATGCAATAAATTTATATGTACGTAAGCACAAGAAATTACGCTTCGCCAATAACTAGCCTCACGCTTTTAATAGAATCGGTGCAGATACATAAGTACATACATAGGAAAAGAAACCAAAATTTAAGAGCTATTAATAAGCTATTAAGAATAATTATTTAATATTAGACATCGTGTTTGCCAATAAAAATTATTTAAGATTTTTCTTTTATGAGTATTATGTAGGGCTAAAAGAATAAATATTTAGACGAACAACGAATTTTTTAGTAGTTTTTCATAATTTTTATAATTAGCTCGGCGTGTATAACAGGGTGATTCTAAAAACGTTTAAATGTTAAGCTTTCACATTCGAGGATTTTTCTAAATGGAATGAAAAATTGCCATATTCTTTTAAAAGAAAAATTATACTTAGAACTGCCTTAAAGCCTATGAAGTTTTCTATGTACTTTATGTGAGGAAAACACGTTTTCGTTGAAATGGTATAGAATTATTGAAAATTAATATTTTTTGATCAGAAAACTCCGTTTCTCTTCAAGAGACTTCCAATAATAATAAACAATTACTTATTTTACAATTTTTTAACACTAACTGGAGTTTTTGGGGGGCCTATAAAAAATAGCTAATATTAAAAAACGGTTAAGTATACCATTGGGTGTTGTTAATGGCAGTCTCCTAAAGAGAAACAGAGTTTCCGTACGAAAAATATTGATTTTCAAGAATTCTATACCATTTCTGCGAAAACGTCTTTTCCCCATATACTAACATAAAATACAGACATGGGCTTTAAAGCAGTTCTAAAAACGGCTCTTTTCCTTACTTAGAAAAATCTTAGGGGCTTAACATTTTAAAGTTTAAAATTTAGACTCTTTTTCCCCCCCCACGTATTTTTGGACCACCGTAGTGTATAACCAAAAAAAAATCAAAATTTGTAGGGAGAGCAATTAATCATTTCTTGGAAGACTTTAACCTTTAGTTCATTACAAGATGGCTGTTTTATTATTCGCTATAAAAAAACAAACGCTGATCTTATATTTTTTATTTACCATTAATTTTTGGTCAGTATTTATCTTGTTGCTATGATGACTCTATATGTATGTACATACATATGTAGTTATTTTGGAATAAATTTGATTGTTGTTGTTGTGAAGCATACTAATTCCCCAAAGAGTTTTTGGGCAGTGTTGCTGGAGTGACAAGTCCTTGGCCAGATATAAATCTGGATCGTTCCGCTTAAATAGGCCCACTGTCGTTGGAATTGGAATAAATTTTATAACATTTTATAGCTTTAATTTATTTTTTATCAGAATAAACCAAAGATGATCGATAACCAAATTATCTACAAATGACACACGTTTACACAAAAAAAAAGTTGTTGCATATTGTACCAAACCTCCATATTCCTAAGTTTTTCGACACCCTGAATGCAAATCCGAGGTCTGTTAGCCTCCATCACGTCAGGTTCGAGGTCATTTGTTAGTCAAGTAGGGAAAAATTCATTGAATAATCCTGAAAGTTCAATACAATTCTTCGGAATTTGACCTTGGGATGACCCTGTCATGACCTCTAGATGACCTTGAAGAATCAGGGGACCCCTATTTTCGGATTGAATAAATTTTTTGTCCTATTTAACTCTCAAATGACCTCGAACCTGACATTATGAAGGTTAACGGACCTCGGATTCGGGTTCATCGAATCTAAAAAACCATATATATGAATTTTCAGGTTTATTCAATGAATTTTTTTCCTACTTGACCTTCAAATGACCTCGGACCTGACGTGCTAGAGGCTAACCGACCTCAGATTCGCATTCAGCGCGTCAAACAACATAGGGATATAGAGGTTTGGTTCAATATACAAACACTTTTTTTGTAAACCTGTGTAATGAATATAAAAAAGAAATAATATTAAAAAAATTATGAATACTGAAAACTTATTCAAACCAAATTTTAACGATTAATTCATAATTTTGTCTACCCAAATGATAGCCATTCTATCTCTAATGCCTTGCTTTTCAAAAATATGGCAAAAAGTTTAAAACAAATTATTTTTTTTCAATGCAGAGTAAATAAATGCTACATAGATGCTCTAGGAACATTTCTGCATCAAACAGAAAATTTTGAAAAAAATGTCGCTTACGCTATTTTGGCGGTTTTCTTCTTCTTACAAACATCAAGCCAAAGTTATAATACCATTTCATGTTAATTAAATGTACACAAATGTAGAAATAAATACATACATACATTTAACTATTATTTTTCAAATTTTTTAAAATTTTTTTTTTTTAATTTCTGTAACAAAAACCATGTTAGTCCAAGTTTCAAACTTTCTGCAAAATTTTTCAAAATTCATCAAATTTACATCATTTTTCATTCAGAGTTTTTAGAAAAAACTATTATTTAGGGTTGTAGCCCATTCAATTCTAGTATGATAAAGTGCAAATGACTACAATTACCGTTGTTTTTTTGGAAATTTGTTGCGAAACACCATCAACCAAAAAATTGCCAAAAATCAAAGGTATTTTGTAGGCACTTCAAACTCGCTCGTAATTATACTGGAATTGAATGGGCTACAGAACAGAATACGGGTACCCAAAATTTTTCTAGAAATTCTGAATTAAAAGGGTGTGATTTTTAGTGCATTTTTCTAAGTTTAGCAAAAAGTTTGAAGCTTGATTTATCTGATTTTGACTAAGAATGAAAAATATTTTTATAATAAATAAACAGTCAAAACTTTATCATTATGCGTGTCCTGAAACCGTATCATTATATTAATCATTATATACCCTTTTTATCAAAAAAGTTATATTGATTAGATGTCAAACTTTTTATAACTAATGCTTGTCTCGGTGGATCCCCGTAGCCTTCACAAGGTACACGTAGTCAGAGTTTAGTCAGTAAAAAAAAATAATAATAATAAATTCAACGGCATAAGCTCTCGGAATTAGTATGTACAATAGTATATACCTAAATACGTACATACGCATCTATGTGTGTACATGTAGCTACAGCTACATATACTATAGTATTTTGCTATAATAACAATAGCCAAAAGAAAGGTAAATCACACTGAGTAGATGAATGCTCCAGTTAATAGATATGCACATATTCGGCCCTATGCTGACTATCGTCCACAGTATACCAGTAGAAAAGGTTTTTGTTGTTGTGGCTGTTAATTTGGTCCCCATAAAGGACTTGAGGGTTGCCAGCAACTGTTTTGCCGCATTCAGGGTGCTGTGCAGCAAAATAATGTGGTGAAAAATTTTAACATCGGATAACTGGCGAGAGAAATATTGTTGTGCGCTTTATAAGTAAATATGACCGTAATAAAATGTTTTATACTTCAATACAACTAATTAGCGCTATTTTTGCAATTCGAAATGATCTTAAAAATATTTGTAGTTAAATATGTACTTTATGAGTTAAATGCAAACTATCTTANGCATTAATGAAATCTTATACACATCAAATAAATAAATTTCAATAATTTGTTTACCATTTCACAAACCGAATTACCAAGAAATAGAAACTCACCGCGATGCGATACAGAAATAAAAACCAACAGGGCTGCATTTTCTTGGTAAACAACACAAGCGCTCAGAGCAAACTGATCCGCAAAATTATTTTGTGAAAAATAATAGTTGAAAAGAGTTTTACACATGATTATCACATTAACTCATAAGTGCAAATTATTGTGATTATTTTTAGTTGCATATAATTGTATTACCTTAGACTTTTTTTAAATGTTTTCTAATATTCATTCTTTTGGGACGCAAAAGCAACCATGCGCTCAATTTCTTGTGGCGAAATTTGGTCCCCATAAAGGACTTTCACCACGAAACAGCTACAAAAACAAAAACCTTTTCTACTGGTATACTGTGCTATCGTCATCGTCAGTAAAAGTGACGATACGGCCATCGTCAGCCATGTTACTGATGTGCTGAAGATCGTCGACGATGACGATATTCCGCATAGGGCCGATTAATTTGGATCAGGCATGGGCAGCGCAGGCAGAACTACATAAATATGTGCAAAAGTTTTAATTAAAGTACACATACATACCTACGTTAAGACGATTTATAGATAAGTGTTGCATATTTTTAGAATATCTTCCAGCTCAAATTTGGGGTTTTGGGTTATTCGTAACACAAAACATTGCCAAGGACTTACAAAATTTCACGAATATTAGAAAAATTATTTAAAAAACTCAACAATATGGGTACCAAATGAAATATAAAATTATGTAATTTGAAAAAAAATAAATAAAATATTTGTACAAATAGGTATTGAAACAAAAACCCTTTATGTAAAATTTTTTTTTCTAAGCTAATAAAGTTAGAAGAACGAAATTCGAGGATGTGGTCGTGTATGTATTAGGCATTATCTAGCATGTAATTTTTTCAAAAATAAATATTGCAAATTTTCAAGTATTTTCAAGTAGGAAATTTTAAAAGGACATTTTCAATACTTAATCGTCCTTGGCCCCTAGTTTTACGAATATATTGATTTTTTTGTGTGTAAAAGTTTCTGTCGCACGGTGTTAGCGGAAAATACATAATACTCATAAAAAATATTAGTTGAAAACAGTTTCTCTAGCATATTCGTTTGGCAGTGTAATACTTTTTTATTAATTCCAAAAATGGATACTGAGGTTTTTTTTCAAAATACTGTATTAATACTTTTTTCCTGCCTTAATTTTTTAAATACACAGTGCTCGTGAAAATACGTTATAAAAATGCATATATGTACGTACATTACAGGTTTTATGTCAATAGGAACGACTTCCTGTAAGTTCTGACTATATCCTGTAAACCGGACTGCTATTGGAACAGACTAATAGTGACCATACACTGATCGAAGAGTCGATTGATTTATAATGAGGTTGTTCACACTTGCCGGTTATCTGGTTAAAAATTATTATTGTGTAGTGTATTTTATTGTTGAAAACTGAATAAAAAATATAACCATATAATCACATAACCTGATAACCAGGCAAATGTGAACAACTGCAATTAGATTGTAAGATTGGTGAATCACGCACATAATCGTAAGTACTATCTTATCAGCAACATAACTTCATGCATGGAACAAAAATTTAATTATGGGTACTTTTCGGCTATATGTTGTTATTTTCTTTTTTTTGTAATTAAGGGATTAAACATTGACCTTATTTGTTGATAACAAAGAAAGGGAGTTTACAAATTCGACATTTAAAAGGGAAATGAGTCCATTGTCAGCAATTTACTTAAAATGCTTGTTAATTTTTATAAGAGAACTATACATATGTACTACAAAAAAAAAAAAAAAAAACAAGCAAAAGCGTGCCATAGCACTACAACATTTGGGGAAAATATTTTTTGGCCAATGTTATAACAACAGCAAGCAGAGCACTTACCAACT
Source organism: Rhagoletis zephyria (assembly GCF_001687245.7). Classification (NCBI taxonomy): domain Eukaryota; kingdom Metazoa; phylum Arthropoda; class Insecta; order Diptera; family Tephritidae; genus Rhagoletis; species Rhagoletis zephyria. The sequence continues at coordinate 105,658 of NW_016157773.1, read as the reverse complement.
ATAGGCAAATAATTTATTTATTTATTATGAGAAAAGAAGTGAATGAATCACGACTTTACTATGATTTAAGAAACACTAGTGTTGTAACACCTTCGGCTCGCCTTACAAAGAAAAATTTTGTATAAGTACAATGTTTTTTTAGCTTATATCTAAATGATAGTTAGCTCTAAATTAACTGCAACAGATCAGTCATCATTTAGTTCCAATTGTAACGGTAAAAACATTTTAGGGCAATTTTTCAGTAGCATAAACTATTGGTATTATTCAGCGCCTATTCACTGATTCCATCGTAGTTAGATTGTTTTGCGAAAATGCTATCACTGATCGAGAGCAGTGTCACGTATAGTAGCCAGCGAAAATATTGAGGCCATAAATTAAGAATGGAATTATTTAAAGCCTAATTTGGAGTGCAGATAAATCGTTTGGCTTGTCTCTGCCTAGGACATTCCAGCCAATGAATGTTGAACATTTTATCTACCCAGTTATTTATGATCCCCTTTATGTATGTCTGCTTTGGTCCTGTTTGGTGCTGTTGGTCCATACATGGGTTTTGGACCATGAAATGCTACCTCTAGCTAGGCAGCACGCCTCTTCATTGAGATCAGTACGTTGATGACCCGGTAACCATCTCAGTAAAACCGTGTTCTTGATTCCAAGAGCTTTTAGAACACTGAGCAATCAGGCCTAGTACTTGAAGTTATTATGTGGGACTTCAGCGCCAGCAGAGCTGCTTGACTGTCCGACATAAAACGGATATATTTCTATGGCATTCTAGGCTGCAAATTTCTATTGCATGAATTTCCGCTTGAAAGATGGTGAGGAAGTTGCCCATTTGTATCTATTTTTCTGGAAGTGCGGCTCAACTATGCCACCCCCAGTTTTTTCCATATTCCCATTAGGTTCGGTATATGTATTCCCTGTATTCCAGAGAGCTCGATCTGCAATGATTACCGAAAAGTTTAGTACCATAAATTGTAAAAGATGCTGATTTTTCTCTCGGTTATGTCTTTTTTATTATTTTTATTACAAATATATGTACATACTTAATTGCACATAACATTCGCAATATAACTGAGTGTACATGGTATGTATGAATGTGTACAAAAAATGCGCTAAGTCGCCGTTATATATGTATGTATACTACAACTATGATCATTACGAGAATTCGCATTTGGCCGATTTTTGATATGTGAACATTTTTTTTCTAAAGGCAATTTTTACAGATTTATGTTTGTATATTACAAAAAGAAAATACTACTTTAATTCCAACCTTTTCGAAATCTGAGCATTTCAGGAGCACAATAAGATTTTATACAAATTTAATAGATTTAGTGCCGTTTTCTCATGTAGTTTTCAAAATTTAGCTGCCCTTAAAACACATGTTTTCAAAACGAAGTTTGTGCTTAAAGGGCAAATAAATTTTAAAACCTATGTATGTACATACATGAGAAAAAGCTTTATAAAGTGACACTTTCATATAATTTTCCGTTTAATAGCATTTTTCCATTAGTTTTGCGGCATTAGTTTCTAAAAATTAACAGCATATGCAAGGAAATTTATATATGTATATTATACATATATGTATGCACATAGGATGTACAGTTTCAAGAGTATATAGTCGTCTTATTTATAAAGAATTATCTTTTTTTAGTTTTATTCGAGTAATGTAAATTTTTTTGAATATATTATGCTACATTGTAATATGTATCACTTTGGAGGTACGGTTAGTATTGCTATCATTGAAAAGTGCAAAATTGGTAACTTTGAAAGTAATAAGCAATTAACATAATTTGATAACAATTTATATGCCATAATTAAATATAAAATTGAAAGACGTGTTAAGAACGAAATATCAAATAAGACATCTCTGTTCAAAGTGAGATTCAGGTAATGTTAATATGCAAAAATATTCTACAAAAACATTAATTGGACGTTTTAAATTTAATACAACCAAATTTGAGATAAAATACAGAATTTGCTTAAATACGTTTAATTTGCAGGGCACTTTGACACTTATCACGCTACCAAGCTCATGTTTTCTGCTTATCAAACTTGTTGCCTAAGATTCTTGTTTTGTAAACGCTTTTCTTGTGTTTTAATATATTGGCGCAAGACGAGCATTTTCGCTATCGGGCTGTAAACAAGAAAAAATTATGACAAACAAGTATCGTTCCGTTTGCTTAGTACAATATAAATAAAGCTGTAACAAGTAAGATAGTTACACTAGCTAAAGGTGTTTCGGTACTGCCACCACCATGCGTTAGCTCATACAACTCTTCATCTGTTTGCGTTTGTGCCTCTATTTTGTAGAGAAATTCGGCTGAGACGGGTTTGTGATCGGAAAGCGTGTAATCCGGATGTGATTTGTAAGATAGCTGTGTAATATTCAATATAATATCTGGATATCGATTCTCTTGCACACGATGTAAGATGCGATCACACCATGCTGGGCGCCGTTTTAAATCATATTCGGATGTGCCTTCGATGAATTTGAAAGTGGGTGGGAAAGTAGGCAATTCTTCGGTGAGTAGTGCAAATGCATTGCCTGTTGATCGCACTAATGATAGTTGATCGCGTTCCAACAACTCATCCAACTTCCCATGTTCTACTAATGAGCGCACATCCCATGCAGAGTCAGTGCCGGTTAAACGGAAATTAAGATCACCAAACCAAAAAACATAATCGTGATCGAAGATGCTCCGATATTTCGGTGTTTTATAGTGATGATTATTCACAATTTGATTGTAGTCTTCAATGCGTTCACTCAACTTGTTGTCATGTGCAGCTAAATGTGTGCCAACGAATGTCACACCGGTACCATAAAGACTCATCCGAATACTTACAGCACCTTTATTGCCCCATAAGCCGCCCAAACCTGTGCGCGTATTTTGCACTTCCACATCCTTCATGTGGGGCTCATGTTTGGGCTGCGAAAACAACATAATAAGTATTCCCTGCAGCTGCTCCGTCCCCACTTTGATGTAATCGTGGGGACTGAGGTGCTCACTTATTTTAAATGTCCACGGATCATCATGGAATATGTTGAGGAATTGATTTTTGGCATGAGTGCTAACCTCCTGCAATGCCACAACATAGATATCCGGCAATCGCTGTTCCGGGCATGCAGTAGTTCCATTTAAGGATAACGCACTGGTCATGGAAATATCATCCGGATGATGTGTTCCCACATTCCAAGTAAGAATGTATACGCACAAATTGGCAATGATCGATGCGCTCATAGCTAAAAGCGTTAATTATATACCCTTTAGTTATTGCAATTCAAACTACATATGTATTACTCACTTAAGCCCTGTTAATGCTTACTATGCTGATGCACTCTTTTTTTTTTGTTTGTTCAGCAGAGACAGGTTGTATGACGAGTGTTAATCTGCGAATTAGCAAATAGCAAATGTGTTACTAATGCTATCTTAACGTCGTCTGCTGATTGACAAAAATAGTGCTTTGTTTTTTGTTGGCCTTCAATTCCAGTTTCAGCATTCAGAAATTTATTGGTAGTTTTATGTATATGTACCGTTTGCAGGCCCTTTTTGTTATAAACATTGCCTAGAAAAGATGGAAACCTAATTAAGTTTACTAATTAAATTAGCAAATTTTCAAAATATGCAAATTTACCTGCTCCGTTCACCTTTTTTGGCTATGTATTTTATGAACAAAACACAGTGGCAGTTTTTTGTTTTTATGTTTTCTTTTTGTTTTTGTTAACATGTGATTACTTTGACGTTTGAATGAGCTGTGTTTAAGTGGCTCAATTTTTTTAATTCGCAGAGTTCATTAAAACTTAAATAAAAGGGTTTGATTCAAAAACTCTAATTATTTTATCATAACTAATTTAATAGTTATTAAATTTAAAGCTAGTAACTGACTAACCACATTTTTATAACAATGCAGGTAAAAATAACTCGCTTACTACTCAACTGGCAGCACCGCCACTTAGGGATGGCAGCGATTAACATCATTAATAATTATTAAATTAATCGATCATTTCTGTTCAATTTACGATTGAGTTGTATCGTAGTTTTATTAATCGATTAATTGCAAAATAATCGTTAAAACATTTTCAAGAAATATGAGTTCTGTAGTTGTCTGAAGACCAGCCATCGAAAAATTCTTTTTTGATAGCTACATCAACTTTACTCGACCCGAGGTTCGAAAACTTTGATTACAAAGATCAGTTGGCATTGGCCTCAGTAATGAAGTTCTTGCGAACTTAAATAATATGTATGGTGCTACCACCACCGAGAAACGCAGCCGATTAACAACAAAACATTTATCAAAGCTTTTGTTTTTGCACACTTGGTTAAATAATAAATAATTATCGTCATTAAAAATACTCGTTTAATTTTATTTACAGCTAATTAACAAGAGTTAGAAATTTTTTATGGAAAAATGTTTTTGTGAAAACTTACTGTAAAAAAGTGCCTTTAAAAATTCGATTAATCGATTATTTCTCAATAATTGCAATTAAATTTTTTTTTGCTTGTGATTAATCATATGATTAATTAATCGATTATTTGATTTTTTTTTGCCATCCCAACCGCTACTGACAGTTGTTAAAGTTTATTTATTTTTTATTGCACTTTTCATCACAATTATTAGCCATTTTCACCAAAATATTCCTTAAAGATGACACTGGACGCACATAAGGAAGATGATAAACTGCTAACCACCATACAACAGGAATATAAAATACTTGCAGAATAGTAAGTTCAAATATTCGGTCCACATACTTACAGCCATCTCATAACTGCTAAGTCTAATCTTTATAGCAAAATGATTGAGTCGGAAAAAATAGGCGGGGTTTATGTTGTACCCTCATATGGAAACTCGCTATGTAAGTTTTTTATTGTTGCTTATATGCACATGCATATATTTATAGATGTAACTAAACTTTTTTCAATAAACGCAGTGTGGTTTGGCGTGATCTTTGTTCGTCAAGGATTTTACGTAGATGCAGTATTTCGCTTCACAATACTCTTGCCAGATAAATTTCCTGATGACAAAACTCTGCCTGTAAGAAAACACATAATCCACTACGTATGTATTTAAAAATTGACGGTATTTCTTTGTAAATTTTTAGACAATCATTTTCCAAAATGAAATTACACATCCACTAATTTGCCCCTACACTGGCTCCTTAGATATTTCGTGCGCTTTTCCTTATTGGCGCAGCGGCGAAGATCACATCTGGCAAGTGCTTAAATATATTCAAGCTATATTTGTAGATCCTATTGAATGTACACGCCTCGCCGCTACTGGCGCCAAATATAACAATGCCGAAGCTGCAGAGTTGCTTACACAAAATCGTGCTGAATTCATAGCGCGTGCCAAGGACTGTGCTACAGCTAGCAAAGATCGTATCTACGATGAACCACCTACTGAAGATCCGCATTATATAGTATTCGAGAAGTTCGATGCCGATGTACATGGGCCCGTACGAGATCGCATTTTTGCAGGCAAGGAGGCAGCTGAAAGTCCAGCCGTCCCAACAAATGGACTTTCATGGGTTAAGGAAGGTGAATTCAAACCGCTTAGCGTGGATTAATGAAACTGGGCATATGTACGCAGTAGTTACATATATAGAAAACGTTACAAATAAGCTTAGTTTACTGCATTGTTCGTATTTAGTTTTATTACACAAAATATTCTTAAAAATTTTAAAATAATTAAAAATTTACCTGATTTTTAAATTTATGACTTTAACTGCATGCTTCTTGTTTAAACATTCCATAGCGCTGCGTATGCGCGACCCAATCATTTTCCAATTGTAAGCGGTGGCCACGCCACGTAAAATGTATTGGCGCTTCTTCCTCATTGTTCATAAATTCGAAGTTACGACTCAGCTCAATAGCTAGTTTTGAGCGTATCAGACCAATGCCACCTACTTTGGACCAGGCTGGATGATAAACGCGACCTGTCTCTGGGTTCATATAAATTTTTTGTGGAAGAAAGTCGGTGGTAAGCTGTTCTCCACCATGTGCGTACGATAACCGTTCATTGCCTTTAATGGAAAAAGAGATTTTTGAGAGGGGTTTACAACAGACAATACACACAGTTGTACTGGTTCTAATTACCATTCTCGCCTTGCAACACGTGTGTAAAAACAATTGGTGTATCATCGCAGCGTATAAAATTTCTTTCGCGTCCGCATAGTGATAGATACGGAAAGTCCCCTCGATAGCGGTTTGTGTCGTTCAATTTAATACGACTAAAGAAAAACTTGAGAAATTTCTTTTCCTTGAAGCACGAGGTAAAGTTTTTCATTTTAGCATCGTCCAAGAAAAGCTGAAAGGATTTCAAATTTTACCGCTATTAATATTCACAGTAATTTACAATCTTAAACTAAATAGAAACTTACCATTCCCTCATGATCTATAAAATAGAAATATTCACGTATTTTTGGCTCTGGTTCCTGGCCCTGTACATAGCTCATAGCACGTATTGAGCTACGTCTTATACTTTTAGTTTGGTTTGTTTTATACACTTTACTTTTAGCGGAACCTATTAAATGCCTAAGCAACATTTTCTAAGAGCAATCAAATCTAGGTATTTTGTAATTAAAAAATTCTTTCACTTATTTAAAACGCTCAAACGCAGTTATCAGATCAAAACAAAACTCAGCTGATTGTANAATCAAATCTAGGTATTTTGTAATTAAAAAATTCTTTCACTTATTTAAAATGCTCAAACGCAGTTATCAGATCAAAACAAAACTCAGCTGATTGTATCAGAGAACTTAGATACTTATCTAAGTTCTCTGCTAGAATAATGCAAAAACCCAACAAACATTTAGGTTTGAGCTCAACTTTTTTCACTTGATAATTAAAAATTCGTTTCTCTATCACTTTTTACGTATCTGCGCGTCGGTTAGAGATGAGTTGGAGAATGATGTTGGATATCAACTTGAGAACTATGAATTTCTCCAAGGTTGGAGTTAAATATGTATGCAGTGTTGCCACGATTAGATTTTTTCCCTTCCCAGGGCTGCTTTAAACCCTTCGTGTTCCGAAACCCACCACAGCGTTACGCCATTGTGGGCTCCCAGATAGAACCTCCAAATGACCCCAAGAACTCCACTTTTCATGCTTATGGCCGTACGTATTGGGCAGTCGTACGGTGCTTCAGCAGGCCTATTTTTCAATCAGAATAAACAAAGGAGGAATGCTTGTAATGACACCAAGGTGCGCATAGCTTAAGGTGACCACAATTTTTTACCATTCCAGGAGGACGGAGAATTTTGTAAACCCAAAAAATGTGTTTTATAGTTATTTGAACACATAAATAACGAATAAGTTACCATTGTGAAAAAAGTGTTGGTAAACACAAGCCAAACAAGTTATAGCGCTCTTGCACGATGTGTATTTGCATATGTAAATACTACTTTTCTGGTGCGTTCATACGAGTAGATACAAAAAAGTAGCATTTACATATGCAAATACATACCGTGTAATAAGCCTTTTAATAGTACACTGCGTTGCATAATTATAAGACCGAAACATATTACAAACATATGTTATTCATTTTATTCAATATAACAATATTAATTGAAAATCTCATTTTAAGTAGTCTGTCAAGTGGCATCTTTTTTCGTAGACATTTTAATTCTAGTGGAAATATTAAATCCACAGGCAAACGCTTTATCTTGGTCATGTTATTAGACAATATATATATAGTCAATGGAGACAGCATATTGCTCATGGAAAGCAATAATTACACTGTGAGACAAATGGTAGGGGTCAGTGATCGGGAAGGGTTCAAACTACCGGGGAAAGTTATATCGGTAAAAAAGCAGTTATACGTGTCTCGGCGTTTCGCTGGGTCACGTCTGGGAATCGAGATATATCGATTTGAAGTTAGTAACTATCATATAGGGGAAATTGTCACCTTTGGTGGTCTTTTTTTTGACATAACTCGAGAACCACTAGTCCGAGTTTGCTCAAACAAATCTAAAAAAATTAAAAATTACAATTCCTTTAATCTGTTCATTTTTCTATATAATCAACAGTTTTGCCGGTAAAAATAAATGTATGAAGAAAAAAAATATTTTTTGCCTAAAATATTAAATTTTTTTATTTTTTAAATTCATAAAAAATCTAAAACGGAAAAAAGGCAAGTCGTATTACTTTCACGCAAAGTCACATAACCTTTAAGCAAAATGAGACATAGATCATGAAAATCGATGGACGCGTTTCGCTTTTATTCACAATTAAGTGAAGGTATCTCAAAAAAAGGTGACAATTTCCCCTATATGATAGTTACTAACTTCAAATCGTTATATCTCGATTCCTAGACGTGACCCAGCGAAACGCCGCGCCACGTATAACTTGTTTTTGACCATTATAATATTTCCCGTTGGTTTCATCCCATCCCGATTTTGACTGTCGCATAGTGTTATCAGAGCTTGATAATGGTCCGTCTCCACAGGCTAAAGTTTTTGCCTACCAACTGTCATTTTTATTGCCTGATATAAATTTTATCAGAGACAAAATTTTATGCGTGTGCATTTTTTATCATGATAAAATAATTTGTTAGATGGCTATTTTGCCGGATTTAATCGTTTAAAAAAATTATAAAATATGCCATTTCACGTCCAAGTACATAGTAACAACTATTTTAATAGAAAACAGCTAACTTTTTGCTGTTATATTAAAATATCAATAATGTTGCCGCCACGAATGAAAATGTAGCTGTCAAAGTATCAAATTGCTGGCAATATTTATCAAGATAAAAGCTCTGATAACTATCGCTTGCAACGAGCAATATGCCGTCTCCACTGGCAAAATTTTGCCTGATAACATTATCAAGATAAATACTTTTGCCTTTGGAGACAGCAAGTAATCTTCATAAATATTGCCAGCCCTGAACTGTCAGTTAATTTGACAACCAGATTTCCATTTCCGCGAAAACTTAGTGGCGGTTGTTTTTTTAGTATGGTAGACAAATTTAGCTGTTTTCTATTGGATAACGCAGGTCTCTGAAATCTAATTTTTTCCCTTTCCAATAATTATGTTATTTTTTTTTTATATCTAGGTGTGCTAAATTAAATACATCTTTGGCTCTTTTCCAGTACGTCAAATTTTATTTTTATTGACGACATGCACCTACATGCTAGAATCTTTAGCAATTTGCATGAAAAGCCAAACTTAGAATAGAATTTTTACTTAAAACCCAATAGTATTAGTAATAATACTCATAAAGAGACTAAGTCAATCAGAAGGAAATATGTAATTACGCTAGTAATGCACGGTAATGCTAAGATAAATTATAAAAGTTATTTTCTCGTACAATTTTCGTGATGATATTTTTTATTATATATTTGGTAGTGTGGTACCTATACGTAGCCAAATCGCTAATTAGTTTTTTGCACAAATACGTTTTGTAATTGGATGAAAGGAGAAGGCACGCTCCTGATGTTCACACTTGCTATAATTATAACGTGCTGTCTCCTCTTATAGATTTGCGTTCTTTAGTTGAATCAAAAGCTTACATCATTTAACTGAAAGTTGAACAATGTAAACGCCTTTTAATTAAAATTATTGTGTACGATTAGGAAATAATAGTATTCTGCACGAAATTTCTTTAAATCTTCATCGCTGCTATAAAACTTGAAAAGGAGGACAAGGAGGAAATTTTTACTTAAAAGGAGGACAGAGGAGGACAAAATTTTTGAGGAAGACAACTCACGCTTGAGGAGGGCAATCCTCCTCAAAGGCGGACGGTGGCCAGCTTAGTTATAGGAGCTATCCATTACTTTTTGCATTCCCAGACATTACCTTTTCCCACTGGGATAATACGTACATATACATACTTATGTGTTTAACAAAAAAAATTAAGGTTAAATGACTTCCCACAATTTTTATAGCAATGCCATGTTTTTATGTTATTAAGGTAACACCTTAACTGGAGAACTAGAAAGAAAAGAGGTAGTACGCTGAATCAGGAGCTTTAATGGAATAGTACATATTTCAGATGAGTAAACACTTGCATACCTTTTACGTAGATCCATATGTATGCATATTGCATTTAACTGCATAATTGAGAGAATTTTACATACAGACATAAATATGTACATTAGACTGCATCACTCCCCATACAAACTGTACTGTTTTCCCACCGGAATTCTAAAATCTGTTATGTTTCAGGACTTTCACCGAAATATTTCCCAAAAATATTGCGATTTACGTGAGCTGGACCAATTCGAAAATGCCTCCAAAAATTTAGTGTTTTTATGAATAAAAACAATTTTTTTTAAGTATTTTTTGCAAAAAGTCACCTGAGACGACAAAACAGTTTAAGCTTAAGAAATTTGCATAAATATATTTAAAAAAAATTTCAACGCCAAAACGACAAAACAGTTTAAGCTTAAGAAATTTGCATAAATATATTAAAAAAAAAAAATTCAACGGAATCACAATAATGATATTTTTGATACTGTTTGTTGAACTTTTTTCAAAGACTGGTTTAAAAAACTTGAATAACTCAGCCTAAACTTTACCGATTCAGACATATGTATGAAAAAATATCATTGGAAAGGAATTCTCTCACCCTTTTTATTTCTTTGCAAATAAGCTCATTCAAAGCATGAAAGAGAAAGGTAAAAGAAACATATATGTAATACTCCTATATTGGCAGTAAGAGCTAGTACCGTCCGAAAACACTACAGTACAGATATATCAATAAACACGTACGAAAGAAAAGGAACACATACGTTTATAAATAAACATGTACACAACACATATACAAAAACGGCACTCAAGTACACAATACATTGATAAAAACGGTACTAGACTGTCTCGCTTTGATTTCGGAATGCTTACACATTGAGAAGTTAGCTTACTGCCAATATAGAAGTATTACATATATGAAAAGAAACGAGCCTCATTCCATGTGTTGGTATTTGATAAAGAAAAAATTGGGACGTGAATGAGTTTTATTGTAAAGGTTTTAAAAAGGGTGAGAAAACTTTTTTGGTGATGCAGTCTAATGTACATATGTATGTGCTTGAAAATCCACTCTGTATGCCTAAGTAAATAAATATTCGTAAAACAAAATTTCGTCGCAAGGTAAACATGCCTTATCAGGCCCGTTTACTTTTGAGGTCATTAGGCTTTCTGAACAATCTGAGATTTACAGTAGCCTGGGGCTTGAAATTTTCGCATTCAAAATTTAGTTTATTAACAACTCATTGAGCAGAATGTATTGCCTTAAATTTGGTTTTTCAATTTTCATTATCCTCATTTTGGCTACGATTGCCTACGCATTTGAAGATGAGTCTATATTTGAAGATGAAGACATATATAAACAGGCATTACCGCCAGTTCCACACACTGGCATAACAGTACCAGGTACAAAATGGTGTGGTCCTGGTAATACCGCTGCAAATTACGATGATTTGGGTACACAGCGTGAAACGGACACATGTTGTCGCGCTCACGACCACTGTGAAGAGATATTAGAACCAAGGCAAACTTTATATGGACTGAACAACACGGACTTGTTTCCTATGTAAGTAAGCCTCAATGGATTGCATTAGCATTCATATGTATGTATGTATGTAAACGGGCAATAAGTAACATTTCATAAACCTGCAAATTTTCAGTTTGAAGTGCACTTGCGAGCAAACTTTCTTAAACTGCTTGCAAGCCATCAACGATATGATGTCAAATACACTGGGACGCGTCTACTTTGGCACAAGAAAGAAGTGTTTCGCTAACGGCTATCCGATTGTAAGATGCAGGCAGCATCAGAATGGGACATTTCGAAGACGTTGCATCCGATATGAAGTGGGTAAAAGACCACCGAAAATATGGCAGTTCTACGATATGCCATTTTATAGTTACGGGCGTTAGGCCTTGAAAGAAATTTAAATAAATAATAAAAAGAGACTGAAAATAAGCTAATTTAAAATTTACGTTACCATCTTCTTTTTTCGGGCTTCCAGTGTTCGCATCAAGAAAGCAAAGCTGCCCTCGTAATTTTTTTTTTTACATTAGTTTAAGCACTTTTTATTTACTTTACTACTTTCAATTCTTTCGTAAATTTTCACAAAAACTGTTCATGATTTAGTTTTTTTATGGCACTTGCTTATTTTAATATGAATGGCAAAGAAAAATTACGCGTTTAACAAGTATACAAGAAAAACCAGGAAAAAAAACAGCTGATCTCTTATATCCTGCACACTGTTGCATGTACCGACAAAAAAAATGTCATGGTATCAGGAAGTTGACCACGAACGCGTTTTTTAACAGAAGGTTTCTTCCCGTACAGCCCGGATCCGGTAATTAGAGAATAAGCGAAACATTTTCTCCCAAAAATGGAACTATGTCCAGAAGTACGGGAACGTAAAACAAAAACAGAATTTGAGAAATCGCGATTCAAGTGGTTTTTGTTATCGATACGTAATGCAAACACTTGGAAAGTGAATCTGGGTTTTACAAGCTTGATTGTATTCACCATATTTACCTCAGCCGAATTTGAAACAAAATATTTTATATTTTTATTTTTTATTTTTTACAAAGGCTCTTTTTGCTTAAACAAATGTTGAGCCAGAAAAGGTATCCATATTTTATGTACTTTTTTCAACCTCTTGTTAAAGTGGTGAGTGAATATTTCAATATGTACGATAAAGATATTTCTATTCAAAATTAGTAGATCCATTTTTTTTTTCAAATTAGGTATACCAAATTTTCAACGGTATTTTTACGGCCCAAATTCATCAATCGAGAAAAATGTATCTATTTTATATGACTCCGGAATGTGATTGATTGTGTATAAAAACTATGTCGATGGAGCTAGTACAACAGTAAAAGATATTTTTTTAACAAAGATAAGAAAGGAATTTATAAAATTCCTCTAAAAAAATACCAAGCGAATCCTAAATTCTTTGTAACTATAACTTGAATGACTGGCGCTTGTGGGACATCGAAAATCCTTAAACTTTTTGCACTTAAAGACGAATTTCAGCCAAAACAATTAATTTCAAAGCCACAATTTTTGTGTAGTAAAATTTACACTTTCGTTTTCATTAAAAACTAAGCTGATACAATTAATCTTCATAGAAATATTTAAAAAGATTTAAAATTGTGACTCCGCCAGATAGGTCCTTGTGACTGATGTAAAATAATTACATATGTATGAAGTAAAAGTTTCTATAGACTAAAAATACAGCTTCTTTTTATTTTTTTTTATTACTTTTTCGACAGATTAACGAAATGTTATCATTTAAAAACGCGTTACTACTGAAAAAAGGCATTTTAAATTTATGTTGTTTTCCTCTTTTACATGGAATTCCCTTGTAGAAATGTTTTCTTTTCTGAAGATTTCTCTCCCATTTTCCGGCATTTTATTACTCTTGATTTTTTCGTTTAAAATTTTGTCTAACCAAAGAATGTTTTTTGTTAGAAAACAGTAGTCTGTACAATTTTTCTCGTGTTTCTTGTCTATTTTTCGGTTTTTATAACATTTTTTCTCCCCTTTGGGATTTGTTAGCGTTTTCAAGAGCCTTTTCCTGCCTATTTTGCTAGTATATTTTGCTTTTTTTTTTTTAAATAGATCCTAGAAATCCGTTCCCTGTTAATAACTATTAAAATTTCTTGTGTTGTCGAAAGTAATGATTGTATGATGAAAAAATTCCAAATCATCTGTTTATTCTATTTTCTTGTTTAATTGCAGAGTTAAGTTATGGCCGGTCTCGAAATCCTATTAGGCCATGTAATTGCAGGCAAAGCTTTTACGTGCATATTACTTTAGTACAGCGACTCCCAAAGTGGTCCAGGTGGACCCCCAAGGGTTCACGGGCAACTCGACGGCGGTCTACGTTGGCGTTAAAAAAATATGGGGATCCACGAGTTGTAAGTGCGGGTCCACGACAATGTATCCTGTTTCGATAGTAAATAACCAAAATGGTTGCTTGATAGCCTCTTTATTTAACTTAAATTTTTTTGAGTGGTGTTTAGTGCACTGCTGCACGAGGCGGAAATTGCTGGCGGCAGAGATTTGAGCATAATGCTGAGTTCCCTGAGGGGGAATCTTTTTCGAAGTTAATGGGGATAAACTATTTTTCTCATCACTTTAAAACTTCTTGCAAATAGCAAAGTCAGGAGCGAGCCGAACATGTGAGGAGTTTATGGAGTGTTCTTAAAAAATATAACCCCAGGGCGAGATAGTACTTTGATGGCTTTACGAGCTCTGTTTTTTAAAACTTGCAAGTGTGTAGTCACATTATTTTAATAAATAGAACGAAAGAAAATATTTTATATTTATTTTTGGCACTCCGAATTTATTTTTGGAACTCACGCACGCTGCGAATTTTCATATTTATTTATATTTATATTTGGTGAGCTTTGGGAATAAATATGTTAGATGGGGAAGGGTCCACCGAAACCAGTAAAGTTTTGAAAGGGGTCTAAGAGAAAATAAAGATTGGGAACCTCTGCTTTAGTACCTCTATCTATCTATACATACCTTTATAGTAGGAATGTTAATTCCGGAATCCCGGACTTTTTAAGGTCTCGAAAATGCCGGTATTCTTGACAAGTAATCCCGGGATTTTCGGGATTTGTAATTTGCACTGATGGCAATAATAGAAACTCCTTTTCTTGGCCAGTATTGGCTATATTTCGTTTTTACTTTAATAATTAATATTTTTTTATAAATGTCTAGCTCATTATACAAAAAATTGCGTTTTTAGTCTTTCACTCTGACGTCAGTAATCCAAAAATTATTTAAAAAATGCATAGAAATGTGCTTAGAGAAGAAGTATGGGTATAAAATTAATAAGGAAATCCTGTAGAATTTAAACAGATTCAAGTTTCTGGTGCAGAAGGGCTGGTAAATATTGAAAATGTAATTTTAAAATTTTATGCTTGAAATTTCGCAATATTTGTTTTTGAAAAAATTATATGTTAAGGGCTAATATAAACTCGATAACGGCCTCGAATTGCGTTCTTCTAACTTTGTCAGCTTAAAAATTACCTATTCGTTCTTGTGAATCAAAAAAATTTAAATTTTTTAAATTCTAAAAAGATTTCCTATTGCATTTGTTATCCATATTTTTGTTCTACATTGCATTGATTTTTTTTAGCAAGTTTTGGAATTAATCATATATCTGAAGTTATAAAGTCCTTCAAAATAAATCGTGCTTTCAGTGAAAAAATAATAAAACAAAAACGCCACTTTAAATAAAAAAGTAGGTTTCAAACCCATTTATTTATTATTTATTTCTTGGTAGGAGAGCTTCTCAAACAATATAGAAGCAATTTTTTCGATTCAAGTTGTTGAAAAGTAATGAATATTTAAATCCCGGGACCAACCCCAGGATCCCGGGATTGTGACAATGCCATCCCGAAAATCCCGGGATCGGAAAAAGCCGAAAAATTAACATCCCTACTACATACATCTTGTATTTGCTAGGGTTGGGACTATATACGTATATTCGGAGATCCGTTCAGATAGTCGAGTATACGGATAAATTACAAATATTACGGATATCCGCTTAAAATTTGTTCATTTTCTAATGCGAATATCCCGTTAATATCCGCTCATTTGATTATACGGATATTCAAAAAAGTATTTGAAAAGATTCGTAAAATTTTAGATTCCAATATCCGAATATCAGCACACTATTCGGATATCTGGATAATCGTAATTTCAGATATTCGAATATCCGGATATAACTCACGGGCCTAGTTTTTGCATCAAATTGCCTGGTTGAGAAAATATTGTATTCATATCGCTCATTGACTAAGGGACTGTCGCATCTCAAAAAACTTAATTTTTGAGCTAATGATGCGCAAGTACTCGTTATAGAATGCTTCATATTATTTAAAAATTTGGTGCATAATAATTATTGTATAGTTTCCGCGTGGGAAGTGAATATGCAGCTCAATGTTCTTCATTTTGCGATTAAATTGAAAACTTTAAACATGCCTCCGGAGCTATATCGTTTTTTGAGTTATGCCAGCCTTTTAGTAAATGAGCAAGATGTATGTACGTACATATGTACTTATAAAAATCCACTCGTATGCCTAAGTAAATATTGAATGATCGTAAAACTGAAATTTCATCGCAAGGTCATATGTCGTATTAGTCCCGCTCACGTTTAATTAGGCTTTCTGAATGATCTGAGATATATAGCTGCTTGAGACTGTGATTTTTTTGCATTCATAATTCAGTCTATTAACAATTCACTAAACAGCATGTTGTGCCTTAAATTTGGATTTCCAGTGTTCATTCTTTTGGCTACGATTGCCTGCGCATTTGAAGATGAGTCTATATTCGAAGATGAGTCTATATTCGAAGATGAGTCTATATTCGAAGATGAAGACATAAACAATCCAGCATTACCACCACTTCCTTTCACTGGCATAACAGTACCAGGTACAAAATGGTGTGGTCCTGGTGATAGCGCTGCAGATTACGATGATTTGGGTACACAGCGTGAGACGGACACATGCTGTCGCGCTCACGACCACTGTGAAGAGATATTAGAACCAGGGCAAACTTTATACGAACTGAACAGCACGGACTTATTCTGTATGTAAGTATGCCTCAATGGATCGCCATAGCATATGGGTGTTTCCATGAAAATTTAAACTAAAAATACAAATAAATGGATTCAAATGACTTTATAACTTTAAATTTCGTATTAAGATGCTGAAAAAAGGTTATGAAAAGGCGAAACGGTGGAGAAGTGAAAACAATTTAACAAAATATTAAATTATACGGTTTTTTTTTATAATATTCGTAATGTTTTACATGCAAACATTTTGTTTGCTAATCTTGTATTAAAGTATGGCTTATATTTTAGCAACCCCATTTAAATTAAAGTATGAAACTTTTTACGGACACTAATATTCGCAAAGTTTCACAAGCTAAAAATTTTTCGTAAATTTTTTTATTAAAATATGGCTTGTATTTTAGTAAACCTTATTTAAATCCAAGTGTGAAACTGTATACGAAAATTAGAAAAAATCTGCGAAGTTTCAGCAAAACTTTTAATAAGACCTAAAAAAAAAATCAGGTAAGTATGCAGTTTTATAGCCCTTTAAATTTTAGTACAATAATGTGCGAATTTCTATAGATCTTATAATTAGAATTATAGAATTATAATGTCGAAAAATTCGCGTTGATTTTTGAGATTTTTTTTACAGACTGTTCTAAGCAAATTCTGAAAATACTTTATATGGACCAAATGCGTAGGACAGCCAGCGAAAAAATTCTCAAAAATCAACTCGAATTTTTAGACATTTAAAGTTTGAACACTTTTGTACAAAATTTAAATAGGCTATAAAACTGCACACCTGATTTCTGAAATTATTATTAAAAAGTTTGCAATTTTGCTGAGACTTTGCAGATTTTTCCTAATTTTCGTGTAGTTTTTCCTAATTTTCGTATAGTTTTAAATAAGGTTTACTAAAGTACAAGCCATATTTTAATACAAAATTTACAAAAAATTTTTAGCATGTAAATCTTTGCGAATATTAACAAAAAACAAACCGTATACTCAATTTTGTGAGTAAAAGTATATGTATTATTAGTAAAAATATTGTATATGGGTAAAATCTGTTACGTCCGTTATCACATTTTAATTTAAAGTGAAACCAACAACGATTCTGATTAAATATGAATTGGTTGTAATGGTCCGTAATTTGTCTTTATTTAAAGAATGTTTAAGAAAGGAAAACATCACAGGATTCGCACTCTTGCTAATATTTACATGAACTCTGAAACCACTGAGGTTTTTGTCACGTCCGCTATGACTCCCTTTTCATCGATTTTCCCGACACCAGTGTTCCAATCGCCCCTATTTTTTTTTGTCCTCTAAAGTACGGTATTAAAGCTACACAACGGCGATTTTTTTTTCATAAGTGACTTCTGTTTTCGTACGATTTATTTAACCATAAATTCGTACGAATGTCATGACCGACCACTGCAGTGAAAAATTATCAGCTGTTAAAAATAACCGACTTGTAATTAGCTTTTTGGCGGGATTTTGATAAATACCTCACTTTTAATTAGCTATGACAAAACCAACTTAAAGTGAGCTGTAAAGTCGTGCAGGAGTCATGCAGACGCAATCGGAAGGTTGTTTTCTTTATAAGTTTATATTTAAAAATCCTCATACAAAAACTACTTTTTCTCCACTTCACAAATTCTTTTTCGAATTCAGGATAAATAAAATGAAGTTTGAAATTTTATATTATCTTTTTGATGTTAAGTCTGACGGAATTCTAATATAGGACCAACTACTGCAGAATATGTAAACGAATATGCAAGGTTGAATAAAAATGTAAAAAAAAATTTACAAAATGTTTTTTTTTTATTGATATTTAATGTCCACAAGCAGCTAGTTGACATGTAATTCAGATGTATCCAGGTCTGAATTTTTTGCGGCCATCGCCCCTCAAAAGTAATTAGCTTTTTTCGAACAAAATATACAGTTAGAACTAGTGTTCGCGTAAACCAACTAAAGTTAGGTATAAGCTAACGTCACCCCTGCAGGGACATCATGGAAGCACTCATATGTACATACATACATACATACACAGTAATAAAAGAAATTTTATAAACATGAACATTTTCAGCTTGAAATGCACTTGCGAGCAAAATTTCTTAAACTGCTTGCAAGCCGCCAACGATACGATGTCAAGTACAATGGGACGCGTCTACTTTAGCGCAAGGAAAAAGTGTTTCGCTAACGGTTATCCAATTATTAGATGCCACGAATATCAGAATGGGACTTTCGTTCAACGTTGCATCCGATATGTAGTCGATAAGAAGCAACCGAAAATATGGCAGTTCTACGATATGCCGTTTTATAGTTATACGTAAATAATTTTAAATTAAGCTTACCTTTGGCTCAAAAACTTTTCTAGCTTCCAGGCTTCGCTTCAAAAAGACTAAGCTGTCCCCGTAAAATTTGTTCACATTAGTTTAATCACTTTTTATTCACTTTACTACTTTGAATTCTTTCTTCTTTGCTTTAATAAAACTTTACTATCACACAAAAACGCGTAAATTTTCACTCAAGTGATTATGATTGAGTTTTTGATGGCACTTGCTTATTTTAGTTTGAACGGCAAAAGAAAACGGCGGGCGCAAAAAGTACATAATCAAAATAAAAACAGCTTATCTCTTATGCTGACTACACACGAGGTAACCGTTGAGGCAACCAGTGCATGTTGCTTCGACCAAGGCGAATTTATACAAGGTGGTGTTGATGGCGAATTTAGATTTTCGCCGCGGTACTTCCCAATGTCAAAATGATGTGTTTGTTGTAGTATGAATTCGCTTTGTTTACAACAAACACATCATTTTGACATTAGGAAGTACCGCGGCGGATACTCAGATTCGCCATCAACACCACCTTGTATAAATTCGCCTTGGCTTAGACTGTGGCCTCGTGTGTAGCATTGTTGCTCATAGAAGGTGGTAGCGGTAGTACAAAAAAAACTACATTTGTGTTTTGTTTTCGCTTTCGGTACAAAAATGTCAAATTGCAGCTATTCTTCGCTCAAGGAGGAAAAGGGAAAGAAAATTGCAACACTCTCTAACTTTCGCATTTTAAAATATATTACACACTACTGAGCAAGGCGAATTTATACAAGGTGGTGTTGTAAAATCAGTTGATTTCTTCGCCTTACATTTATTTTGTTTTTGCTTTTACTGATTTGACAGCACACCCATCAAAAGCAAAAACAAAATACATGTACATTTTGGAGCGAATTGAGATTTGACATAACACCCTCCATACAAAATACGTATGGTTGTCGTTGTTGTAATCTAAATTCGCCAGTAACACCACCTTGTATAAATTCGCCTTGCTACTGAGGTTGCCGCTATGGTTGCTTCTACGGTTGTGCCGTGTGTATTGAACAAGAAAAACAGGTTGCATCAACACGTTGCTTCAATGGTCGCTTCGTGTGTAGTCAGCATTATATCCTGTCCGAAGTTGTATGTAGTGGTAAAAAAATTTATGGCAGCAGGAAGTTAACCACGAAATTCTTTTTTTAACGGAATTAAAGTATGGTATCGATTAGCTAACAGCTAGCTAGTGGCGAAACAAACGAAACACCCAACTCGCTATCGCTTATCCCTGTTAGCTAAGTTGTTGTTGCTTTCACATATAAAATTCGTTATGCGACCGGAACTCAAGCATAGCAAGCAGCGAAGTAACGAATCGATGATGGATTATAGTAGTTTTCAAGATTACATAGCTATGAAAAGCTATATAAGCATTTAAGAATGAAAAGTATAAACACTTTGATGTTATTTGTTGCACTTAACATGCAAACGGCGCTTTATCGTACACATAACTTATCGTCTGATCTTCTTATATATACTACATATTTTAAAATATAAAAATGTTTTTTAAATTAGTTTTCAAATGTCTTAAAATACCGCTGCAATACGTTCGATCTCCAAAAGATCAGCGAGAATTTCTTCTGTACGCGTACCGATTTTCTTTGCCACCTCGTTTTTCTCCGCGGTAGACATCATTGTGTATGACCAAATTAGATCACCGTCAATTATGCAACGGCATGGATTTAGTGATAATTTTTTCGAGCACTTTACTGTACGAAACTCCTTTGGATTCAAACCGCCAAGATGTTCTTGGTATGAGAGCAATACATTTTGCAACATCAAAAATCGCCGGTATACCTTCTCCGGCAGTGGTAGACAGTAGCCAAGTGCACCATCTAATGTGCCAAAGAATACAAGATGCTTATTTTCATAGAGGAATGGTTGACGTTGATGTTGACCGCGTTGATGACATTGTACACGAAACATTGTATTCACCGCCTGACCGAGGTGGTAGTCGGCTTTGCGTATCAACTTCTGGCCACCGATCGATTCCCGTGACTCTGGTTGGTACATGTACACTAGGAAGTTCTTGTCAACATCTGTTACTAGGAAACCTAAATTGTTGTTGTCCACCATGAATTCAATGTTATAGACCTGCAGGTGATTAAAGTCACGTGACGCTAGTGAGAGTGTGCGGAAGTCTTCCTGAAAACGCAACAAACTGACGGATTTGTATACATCAGCAATTAAAATTAGCGACTTGACCGAAATTATCTGATGCACATAAATGTTTGTATCAATAAATGCAACACCAATGAGGTCATCATCATTCAACTGCCACAAGTAGATCTTTTGACCGAGCGCTGTTACTAGAAAGCCAAGCACATCCGATATCGCCGAGACGGGACCCTTTTGCTCCTTCTTGAAAACTTCCTTCAATTTAAATTTCGTAAGAGGTTTACCTGGTTCAGGAACGACTTCGATGATGTCATAAATGTGTATGTTACCGCGTGAAGTGATGTCCTCGCTGTAGTTGAAATTCGTGCCAATACAAAGGTACTCTTTGAGGCCGGAGCGTGTGCCTTCGTAAGCGAGTTTTACGATTTTAAAAGCAGTCACATGCTCCCATTCCTCGAATTGTATGGAAGCGTCTGGCACTATTTCCCATGTCTCTGGGCTCATAAGCACCATAGCAAATTTAGAAGCATTGGGATAGATAAAACGTTCACCTTTATTTTCCTCTGTCAATTCCTTGTCTTCCCCATTAAAGCGATAGTATTTATTAGTAGGCTCTTCAGTCTGCGTAATCAGACAATAAACGCGGTTTTCTCGATGATAGACTATTTGGCGTGGCGTACAACGTAGCGGCACTTTCCGCACGGGCCACACAGAATCATAGGTAAGATAAGTAGGTAGTACAGATATCTTTAGCTCTGTCGTGTGGTCAAAATACAAAAAACCATAGGGACAGTTAACATTGTTGAAAGGCGCAAAACTACGAATCACTCCATGTCCAAAGAATTTGTGCACGCGCAGCTCACCTTTCGGTGTGAGAAAAAGGAAATGTGGATTCACGCCACAAACCATAACACCATTGTGCCCACCTATGTTAGCAAAGTACCGTAGCTTGCTAACATATCGCTCTTGTAGATTGTATGATTCCAGCTCACTTTCATCCACTTCCATACTGGTTGGTTGCAAGTCCAGCAAGTTGAGGGTTTCCAATTTACGGAAACGTATTTTCAAATGACCTTTGGGATAGCGGAACACTTGGTATATTAATAATTCGAGCCGCGTGCGTATCAAAAGCAATGGACGCATTCCCTGGTTACCCAAACCCACCATGCTGATTTCCAGTGCCAAGGGCGAATTTGCATGCTGCGGCATGCAATTCAATAGTATACCAGCTTTGCTATTTTCTTGGTTACTAAGCGGCACGGGTACAAACTCCATTGAGTCGCTAAGCACTATACCGCCATTGCCCACATCATTCACCAAATACATTAGCTTCATATCGGGCATTGAATAAATTTCCAAAGTACCCGATTCGCGAGCAGTAACCAGCCAGTAAGTAGGCTTCACTTGGGGCAGTAAACGACGCCACCAATCGGTGTTTTTCTGCTTGGACTGCTTTGCAAGTTCGGCCAAACTGTTCATTTTGAAAGCGTTGCCTGATTCGCCGTACAACAGATCCTCTTCATCCTCGATTTTCATATGTGGCTCTGCTTTCATATAACCCAAGCCAGCGTATAATGAGTTACCACCGCTGCCCGTCAAGTTGAGCACATCATCTGACTTCGCAGTGAACAAACCAGACAAATCCTTATATGCGGCAATCGCAATTACTGCTGGCATGCTGCTGATGGTATTCTTATTTATTGCAAGTCGAGGTGTACCTCTTGTTTCACGAAGAGCCAGAGTTATAACTTGACCATTCAATACACGCAAGCAAACATATGGATCCGCAATGGAGACCTGCACCACTGGGGAGCCTACATCAATAGGTACATTTTGTATGAGGCGCGTCCCTTGAAGCAATCGCACATTACGGGTTGTTGCCTGTACTATGAAACGATTTTGACCAAGGTTTCCGACGAAAATTGTTGGCTGTTGGCAGCTGAAACCTGTGTTCTCTATTTCATTGATTTCGTCAGCAGTTTGTAGTACCAGCGATGATGAGCGTTGCGACAGGATCATGAAATCATGATGGTCCTGGCGTGAAGTCTTTTTGCTGGCATCATCATACACAGTCCATACGTCTAAGCATCCTTCGAGCTCAAAACTGGTAATGACTTGGGGTGTAATACAGTTTACAAATACAGAAATTGCGCCATTTTTACTATGACCACTAGAAGCGACAACTTCAATCTTCAGCTCAGCCAAATTCTCTACATGCGGTCGTAGAGTAACACCATCTTCCTCGAATTCAACTCGCTCTCCAGCGCACATGAAATTGATGGGACCAACATTAAGCAAACTGTCGCAAACTTCGAAAATGTATTTGCGTAATTGAACCGAGGTCTTGGCGCCGGTGCCATATACCTAAAAAAAGATTGTATTGGCAAGGATTTAACAAATGCTGAATCTACAATCCTACCTCTAACTCTTCGTCTTCAATACGTCGCGCCTTCGGCACAGATTCGTCGTTAGCTGCTGCCATTTCCTTTGTTTCCACTTCGTCCAATGTTATTACAGTGCTCTGGTCCTCCTCCGTGAAGTGCAACAACAATGAGTTTCCCAAACGTGACCCCAAAAAAAGATATTCCGACTGACAGACACACATGCAACTGGTTAGCACACTAGCTGCTGCCTTATGAAAATGGAAATTGCGCACCGTACGCATAGAGTCAACGCATAATGTTAGTACATATAGCTCGCCACCTTTAAGCGAGATAACTAATTTATCAATATCAATGAATGTAAGATTGGCCGCATCCAGAGAAATTCGTACGCCATCTTGGGGTTTAAGTGGAAAACTTGTACTATGATCCGCTGAACTATTAAGACTTACACCGTAAGGCGGCACACTTTGATTAAGGTAAATTATGGAGTTCACCGTCGTCACGAGGCATCCACCAATAGGTTTCTGTATTGGGAACACTTGTAAGCAATCGAACGGTAATCCTGTTACAGTCCAGATCACAGGATGCACACGCTGCTGTATGTTCAAAGATATGGCTACAAGTACGCATGTATCGGAACGTACGCACACACGTCCGGCAAATGTTCGCACAGGCTCGTAGAGTATCAGCAGTGTGGGCTCATAATAACCGTAGAGAAATTGTAGATCAAGCACGTTGTCAATTTTTTCATCCAGTTCTCGTAAAGCTATTAAATACGAGGCAAGTATTGGTGTGCGTGCTACCAAAGCTGTAGGAGTCTTCTTAATAGGCTTTACGTCAGCCAACTCTATTTCGTCTAAACTGTTGTCTTTGCGAAAGGGTAACACCACCAACTGTTTACCATACACCAGCATCACTGCACAACGGGAATCTGGGTCCACGCGTACCATTGGTACAAAATAGCGACCGGTCCAACCACCGCGCACGTCCTCTTCTTCAAAAAAGTGCAAGGACAATGTTTTCAAAGCGTATGTATCCGGGTCATGTTGCATTACAGATAATTTGGCATCTTTAAAACTAATGAGAAGCGCGTCGCGCAACGATCCCGCTAACGAAACGCTCTGCAGGGACATCACGTTGCCGTAGAGGGTATAAGTTGCGAGGCATTCAAGCCGCATTTTGGGTGGAGCTCGCAAGTCATTAATATTAAGCAACTTTTGGCGTTGTGCAACATCAAGATGTGGAAAAATACGATACACTTTGAGTATATTGGCGCCTGCTATGACCAGGTTCTCCTCTGAATTGTTGAAGAAACGACAGCAGATTGAAAATTCCACCCCTGTGGCTGGATGTGACTGCTTACAAAGTGAAAACATGATTACTCAAGCTTATTCGAAGGGAATGCTACAAAATGTACAAAATAGATCGAATTAAATTTATTAAAATCTACAAAAGTTCAGAAATTACCTCCTCAAACAGCTGTTTGTCTAATTTCTTTTTGACGCACAAACAAAACATTTGCTGCGCTGAGTTCAGTGCACGGACTCTCAATAAGTAGTGTTAGTTTTTACATATACAAGGAACTGTAAAGTTGGTAGGGCAATTTTGGTTTTTGAAATCCTTCTATCACCTTATATTAATTCGCATTGGGATATATAAAACAACAGAAAATTTTTTTCACGCCAATAAAAAATTCAACAAAAAAAAAAAACATAAAAATGACACCAAATCACGGCATCCGTCATCGAATGAAACTCGATTCGAATCGAATGATACATAATGTCAGCTGTTTACTCTCAGATACATTTTATGAATTCGCATTGGGATATATAAAACACCATCAAATGTATTTCACGCCAATAAAAAATTCAACAAAAAACATACTTCACGGCAACCGTTATCGAATGAAATCGATTCGAATCGAATGATACAAATTGACAGCTGCTTACTCTCAAATACATTTTAAATTGAAAAAGCGAACTCGGTACAAAATGCCGTCGTAATATGTAGAAATTTCGATTCAAATTTTATTCGATCACGGATGGCATGATTCAGGTCCTGTATTTATTTAAAAAGGAGCTCAGGATATTACGGAAAGAGTTGGTTTTTCATTTTTATTCTTAGTGTATGTATACACCGCTTTCAATTAAATCTATGTGCTTTCTTGCTGGAAAATATTGGTAGACTTATAGACTTTGTTTGTAAAAATGGTAGAAAGTAAAATACTGGTAAAAGTGGGAATCTCTAGCAATAAAGTGGGGACATCCATGCACTGGCTGGGTTGCATTCTAGTTGAGAATTTGGCAGCACTAATTTCCGCATGTTTATTCGTTTTGTTTTGTTACAAATGTTGACAGATAACACAAAAAACACGTTCTAGTGGGGAATTGGAGCATTTTCAATTTTACGAAATTTAATAAATACAATTATGCAAACTGAAATTAATGGATCTGCAATGGATAACAACAAACGGCGACAAAAGAAAAAGAAGAAAAATAGTAGGTTTCTGCGAAATGCAAAGGGTTTTGCTAAACAGGGTATCTATGGTCGCGGCACACACATCGATGATGATCAGTACAATTATTTCATCAATATATTGGACGCGATGAAAACAGGCTTTGAAGACCTAGAGGAAAAAGGTACATAGGCCTTATTTTTGAATTACCATAGTACATTTTACCACTTGAATTATTTTTAGTCAACATGGCCAATAACGTATTCGACCAAACCAACGATCAAGAAATTCATCTAGCCTCGAATCAGATTGTGTGTAAAGTTCTGGAGTCATTGATTGGTTTCGTGGATGCGGAAAATTTAGAGCGCTTCTTTAGTGTTTTTGCTGAAAATTTCCGACCTATTTGTTCTGATCGTTTTGCGTCACATGTTTTGCAAAAAATGGTGGAGATTGCATTCTTACGCGCTTTGGGGAAAGATAAATTAAAGAATCCTGCAGATGGCGATGATGATGCGAATGGTATCTCATATACGCCCGTGGCTAAGCGTGCAAAAACCGAGGTAACAGCAATCAACGAAGAATTATACAATCTTGAGGCTGACTTTAACTCTGAGCATCGTCTTCGTTGCAGTCAATTTGTTGAGCGCGTGAGTAAATTCTTACTCAACAATTTAGAAGACTTTGTTTGGGACTCATGTGCTAATCACATAATGCGTACTAGCATCCTTAGTTTGGCTGGCGTGCATGTCGCTAAAGTAGCTTTCGAAAAAGGTGGGGCAGATATGGCTAAAAATCGAAAGTTGTACACTGTACCCGATGAGTGGGTGGATGTACTTAAAGAGTTTCCGCAACGTTTAGAGATGTGGCCCCAATTTCCTGATTTTCCCTACCAAGAACATTCTTCAGCGTTGATTGGTGTTATTTGCATAGCTCTACGTGCAACCGACAAACAACTCTTGAAACACTTTGGCAAAAAAATATTAATGAACGCATTTCTAAAGGTTGAGCAAAGTGAAGAAGAGAAGAAAAAGAAAATAGAAATATTAGATGATGAAGACGAGAAATCGGCTGAAAACAACAGCGATACAATAGCAGAAGAGGAAGCAAATGAAAAAAGAGAGGAGCCTATTAATAAGATTCAACTCCCAAAAGTATTTGAATACCAATCAGCCGTCATCTTGCTCGAGACATTGCTTACTGTTGCAGGTCCCAAGCTATTCACTCAACTCTATGCCATGCTATTCACTGGACGCTTGGCTCTGCTGGCGAAAGAACCCCTTACCAATTTTGCAGTTCAAAAACTTCTGCAAAATATAAAGGAAAAAGATGATTTCGAAAACGTTTTCAGCGAATTGGTAAACGACGTTGAGGAGTTACTTAAAATTGGGCATACCGGTGTTGTGGAAGCGCTCACAGCTGCCTGCTTACGGGTTGGTGCAAAACAAGCACAATGCATTGTTTCACTCCAAACTGCGCTTCATACACCTGCAAGCGATAAAGTAAAAGTGAAGTGTTTTTTCCATTGTATGATCAAATTGAAGCCATATGAGGTGGCGCAAGCGGACAACAGCGGTTTCGTCCATCTTCATGGCTCATTAATAGTACAGCACATTTTACGCTTCAATAAACCTATTTTCTTGGTCAACTGTATACTGGAGACCCCTCCTGAACAACTTGTGAGCATATTTAATACACCAAATGGTTCGCATATAGTGGATGCATTCCTACAGAGCAAATATATTGGCGAGAAATCACGCGAAAAATTCATTAGAAATTTGGAGGGCTTCTATGTTGACTTAGCTACCACTAAGTTTGGTTCGCGTGTAATCGAGAGCTGTTTTGCGGTCGCACAAGAATCACAAAAGTCGAGAATAGTAAAAGAGCTGGCAGATAAGGTGAACATGTTAAAGGGTTCACCCTTCGGAAGACTACTGTATAATAAATTCCGGGTGGAGACATATAGGTTGTCCGCGACTCAATGGAAGGCGAGTTTGCATGCGAATAAGGAGCAGAAGGTCGATAAGCTATTTAAGGATATTATCAATTGAATTTCTTTTAAAAAATAAAACGTTTTTTCATTATACCTATTTGTTTTTTTTAGCGTTTTTATGATTAAATAGCAATCATTATAAGTAAAATAATTTAAATCGAAATTAAATCATTATTTAAATTATTTTATTTTTCAAATAATTTACTACTGAGCTTTATTTTTTACGCTCAATGTTTTTCGATAACAAATTATTATTCTATGACTTTTTTCAGAGATACATATCTTTTATTTTTACACTTAAAAATAGTGATTATGTATTTATCAAATTTTGAAGGCCCTACATATGCAAACTCAAATTTTTACCTGAAAGTTTTAGGACATTGCTTTTATTATGGTGTCACTACATTTGAAAACGATAAGTCGGATATCACGCTAGTACAGCTTTTTTAAGCGAAAAACTAAATCTGAAAAAATAAAAATCATAAAATAGGCATTATTTTTGATTAAAAAAAAATCTAAGTCATGGTGGAAAGAATTTCTTTTAAGCAAAAAATGAAACCCAAATATTAATTATTAGCTTTGGTGTTTAATTGTTAAACCAAGGAAACAAAATTATAGATTACAGTAGGACGTACGAATACAAATATGTGAGTTTGGTAAACATTTGGGGTATTCACCACGGTGTCGTAAATGTTGTTGTATGTCGCAAATTTTAAACGCCTAAAAATCATATTAAGATGGTTCGCAAAGTACCATCACAGTCATATTATCAGATTTTGCATTGTTAAAGAATAGTTGGTTGTACATTCAAGTTCCCTAAACATTTATTTAAGCTTTTAAAGTTTACGACATACAACAATACGATACTTGCAACACCGTTGTGAATCCCTCAACTGTTTTACGACACTTAAATTTTGTTTTTTTTTTTTTTGTTTAAAATTAAAAAGAAAATTATTAAAAAATTATTACTTTCGTTCCTGTTAAATAGCGCTTTTTTATGCTGTTTTTTTTATACATTTAGAGCGATTGGAATTAAACTTAATTTAATTTAATCAGCAGAAAATTTAATCAATCAGTTTATTTGCAGAATAAGTTACAGACGTGCAAATAAACACTGTACTCATACAAACTTCTACAAACGGTTACCCCGAAAAGTAATCGGATCTTTGCGTCTTGCTTTAACGTCAACAGCGTTTGATTAAAAATGTCAAAATCAGCTGTCTCGATAATTTCATTTCAATTGTAAACAAACTCGAGAAAGAATGGATCGGGAAGGTAAACATAAACAAATTTATATTTAATTTATTTCATTACCTTTTCCAAACGTAGATATTAAAAATAAATCGACTGCCAATAATTTAGCTACTAAGAAACTAAGCTCTCCCGATGAAGTTCAAGATGCCCCACTCTTCCCTATAGCGCCCGGTAAGAGCCGTCCCGATTATGGTACCAATAACACCTTAGAGCTATTGGAACGCATTCCCACTGAGGTGGTAAATTTAAAGCTGGATGATGTATTGACCGCGGTGAAAGATGTAGACAACTTGTGTGATTATCCGCGCTGCAAAACCAAGACAAAGCTTATGGGACAAGATTGCGAACTATGTCGCAAGAGATTTTGTTTCAAGCACGGACTACCAGAAGTGCACGGATGCGGCGATGCAGTGAAACGAGAGGAACGGGTAAAATTCCTGCATCCTAAACCTGCGAAGACAGTGCGAGCAGAAGCAGATTTGGCGCAGGCAAAGAAACGGCTTCAATCCAAATTAAAAGATATGAAAGTAGAACGTATGCAAAAAGTAAGTGGCGGTCCTCCGATTATGGGCGCTAAAGGTGGTGCAGGTGGGAGTGGAGGAAGCGATGGAAAGGGCGCCAGGCGTAAGAAAGGAAAGTAAAAAAATTACATCAAGCGTAGTAGAACACATTTCTTAGTTTCAAATCTGCTTTCAAAAATGTTAAGTATATATTAATAAATTTCCTCAAAAAAATGTTTCTCCTTCAAACATCAATATATTGATTTTAATTACACAAGGCAACCGAAAATGAAAAAAAATGAAGTTGATCTATTAAAGAATTTTTAGTATCAGACGGTTTTCTGGTTTGCGCAATTCCTATCGATCGTACATGTTTTCCAATCGTACTGTACTCTAATCAACTCTGTGCTTTTCAGCGTCATTTGTTTGCCTTTGACGTTAATTCAATTTTGACAGCGGACGCCAGAAAAGTTTTCCAATTTTAGCGTTTTGTTTTTTCTGCTTGCTTTCGCGCAATTTTTGTGAGTTTCCCTTTAAAAACAAGAAAAAATTACAGTGCGAAGTCGCAAAAATATAGAAGTACCCACAAATCTCCACGGAAAAGGAGCACGCAATGGATTTCCAATTCGTGCTACCAACAACCAATGCAGAACTGCTGAACTCAAGCGGGGATAGCTATTATGTCAAGCAAGTCTATGCTCCTAATGAAATTGGTGAGCGTTTACGCGGTAAGTACATTTTCGTGGCGGCAAAAAAGTGCTTGCCTTTAAACTGTCGTGTCTTAACTCCATTAGCATGCAAACAGATGGTACAACAAGGGGACCCATTTTACATGTTTGATCATTTCGACACGTACTTCACCATAATAGAAGGTCGCGGTTGTGATCCCGCTACCATTACCAATCTTATGCGTAGCTTCGATCTACTGTACATCACGGTCGACAAACTGGGTCAACGTTTAGCACCGATACTATCCTGCAGCGATGTGGCACAGAGTTTACAAGACCGCCAGAGTTATCTTAATCTCACAAAAATGGCGCTCTTCCTACAAGTCAATACCGTCCGGCGTTTGGATAGTGTAGCTACACAAGCGCAGCAACAGCAACAACAGCAGCTACAACAGAAAAAGCGTGCAAAACAAACTGAAACACTTGAGCAATATCCCGATTGGGATGCAAAGCGGGGTCGTTTTCTCGTACAACTTTATAATATTTTGCAATTTCCGATAGAGAAACTTTGGAATCCACCTGTAGCTGAGGAAAATTTCGTGAATCTCGTTTGTGATATCTGTTATCGCACACTAGAATTGGTACATCCACGCTCTGACAATCGTCATATCACAGATACCGTATTTCAAATATTCGGCACTGCTATAAAACGCTACAATCATGCTCTTACTTTTCCTGTGCGCGTGCTACAAATTTTGCGTACCACCGAGCATGCTGCTGTATCTATTGCAAGTGGCATAAATGTGCTGCATGAAGAGTACGGTATATCCAGCGTTTTCTCGGTGCTAATCAAGGATATTGTAGAAACGTTGACGGTCGATTCAGCCGATACGGCAGTGTCTCGTAACTTCTCCAACTTTTTAATGGAACTGGCTACGATTGCACCCAAGCTAATGATACCTCATCTTTCAACACTATGCGATGAGCTGCTCAATTGCGAATCCCACACACTGCGAAATTGCATATTGCAGATTATGGGTGATGCTATTGTGGGTGAACTGACATCGGAAGAGCTCTCTGAGGAATTAAAAGAGGCTAGAAATGAGTTTCTAGAAAATCTATTGGCACACATCAATGATGTTTCAGCCCACGTGCGAGCTAAAGTGCTCCAAATATGGAATAATATGAAGGAAGAAAACGCAGTGCCATTATCGTTTCAACTGAAAGTTTTATGTGAGGCAGTAGATCGTTTGGAGGACAAAACGTCGTCTGTGCGAAAACACGCTGTTCAGTTGATCAAGTCGTTTTTGGAGCGCAATCCTTTTGCAGCGAAGCTTACCTTGGAAGAGCTAATCAAGAAGCATAGTGAGGAGTGTGAGAAGATGGAAAAGTTGAGTGAAGTGCTGGCGGAGGAGCGAAAAAAGGCAGATGAGCTGGATGAAAAGTGGAATGTTCTGATACCAGTAATATTACCCATTGTAGAAGAGCACCTAAAGGAATGTAAGTAAAGAAAATTAATTAAAACCACTCATGAAGTTTAATACTTCTTTATTACATTCCAGGCACCGAAGACCTACCTGAGAACACACAAGAAAACTACGAAGACATGATACAACGCATTTCTGGACTTTTGCTAGAAAAAAAATATCGTGAGGCAGTAGTTTTGGTACGTAAAGCTGACCAGGTGGCTGGAAATGCAGAATTGAGGTAAGATTTTGCCCAAGATGTATTGTAATAATGATTCGACATAAAAATATTAAATAGTTTGNTCGTCATATCACAGATACCGTATTTCAAATATTCGGCACTGCTATAAAACGCTACAATCATGCTCTTACTTTTCCTGTGCGCGTGCTACAAATTTTGCGTACCACCGAGCATGCTGCTGTATCTATTGCAAGTGGCATAAATGTGCTGCATGAAGAGTACGGTATATCCAGCGTTTTCTCGGTGCTAATCAAGGATATTGTAGAAACGTTGACGGTCGATTCAGCCGATACGGCAGTGTCTCGTAACTTCTCCAACTTTTTAATGGAACTGGCTACGATTGCACCCAAGCTAATGATACCTCATCTTTCAACACTATGCGATGAGCTGCTCAATTGCGAATCCCACACACTGCGAAATTGCATATTGCAGATTATGGGTGATGCTATTGTGGGTGAACTGACATCGGAAGAGCTCTCTGAGGAATTAAAAGAGGCTAGAAATGAGTTTCTAGAAAATCTATTGGCACACATCAATGATGTTTCAGCCCACGTGCGAGCTAAAGTGCTCCAAATATGGAATAATATGAAGGAAGAAAACGCAGTGCCATTATCGTTTCAACTGAAAGTTTTATGTGAGGCAGTAGATCGTTTGGAGGACAAAACGTCGTCTGTGCGAAAACACGCTGTTCAGTTGATCAAGTCGTTTTTGGAGCGCAATCCTTTTGCAGCGAAGCTTACCTTGGAAGAGCTAATCAAGAAGCATAGTGAGGAGTGTGAGAAGATGGAAAAGTTGAGTGAAGTGCTGGCGGAGGAGCGAAAAAAGGCAGAAGAGCTGGATGAAAAGTGGAATGTTCTGATACCAGTAATATTACCCATTGTAGAAGAGCACCTAAAGGAATGTAAGTAAAGAAAATCAATTAAAACCACTCATGAAGTCGATGTGCATTTAATACTTCTTTATTACATTCCAGGCACCGAAGACCTGCCTGAGAACACACAAGAAAACTATNTTGGAGGACAAAACGTCGTCTGTGCGAAAACACGCTGTTCAGTTGATCAAATCGTTTTTGGAGCGCAATCCTTTTGCAGCGAAGCTTACCTTGGAAGAGCTAATCAATAAGCATAGTGAGGAGTGTGAGAAGATGGAAAAGTTGAGTGAAGTGCTGGCGGAGGAGCGAAAAAAGGCAGATGAGCTGGATGAAAAGTGGAATGTTCTGATACCAGTAATATTACCCATTGTAGAAGAGCACCTAAAGGAATGTAAGTAAAGAAAATTAATTAAAACCACTCATGAAGTTTAATACTTCTTTATTACATTCCAGGCACCGAAGACCTACCTGAGAACACACAAGAAAACTACGAAGACATGATACAACGCATTTCTGGACTTTTGCTAGAAAAAAAATATCGTGAGGCAGTAGTTTTGGTACGTAAAGCTGACCAGGTGGCTGGAAATGCAGAATTGAGGTAAGATTTTGCCCAAGTTGTATTATAATAATGATTCGACATAAAAATATTAAATAGTGTGTCTTATATTTGCTCACAGGCACACTTTGAAACTGGAAGAGCAATGCGCTTACTACATGGCGCTACTGAAGTCTTATATCTTCTTGGCGAACGGTTGCAAGGATAGTGTAGGTTTTTTATAACGCCTGTGAAGGCATTGTATTACTCAACTTNAATATCGTGAGGCAGTAGTTTTGGTACGTAAAGCTGACCAGGTGGCTGGAAATGCAGAATTGAGGTAAGATTTTGCCCAAGATGTATTGTAATAATGATTCGACATAAAAATATTAAATAGTTTGCTTATATTTGCTCACAGGCACACTTTGAAACTGGAAGAGCAATGCGCTTACTACATGGCGCTACTGAAGTCTTATATCTTCTTGGCGAACGGTTGCAAGGATAGTGTAGGTTTTTTTCTAACGCCTGTTAAGGCACTATAACACTCAACATTTTTTAATCTTTAATAATAGAACGAAGAATTGGGCACCCAAATAAAAACCGTCCAATTTCTGCAAGACTCCATTGAGTTCTCTAAGGTCATTACAAAGGCTGTGCCGAAAATACAAGAACTGCTGCTCTCAAAAACCAATTCAGATGTATTTGAAGCCGTTGATCTCTTCACCACTGGTTATATGTTTGGTATAAAAGGCACTGAAGGTGGTATGCGTCGGATGTTGTATCTGGTTTGGTCCTCGGACAAAGAGAAGCGTGATGCTGTTTCTAACGCCTATAAGAAAGTGCTATTTACTACCGATCAAACTGGCAGGTAAGCGGGAGAGGAAATGTTAAAACTCTTTAATATTTTTCCAATCCCCCTGNAAGCGTGATGCTGTTTCTAACGCCTATAAGAAAGTGCTATTTACTACCGACCAAACTGGCAGGTAAGCGGGAGAGGAAATGTTAAACTCTTTAATATTTTTCCAATCCCCCTATTTAGAGCTCATGCCATCAAAGTGGTTCAAAATCTTATGCGCTTCCTTGCGGAACTCGAGTACGGACATTACACCGCCATGGAGTGCTTAATGCGCGAATGGGTTTCCACTGATGATATTGATGTTGCCATCATACAAGTGCTTTTCGAGCGCTTTACTTTGAAATTAGAGGGCACTTCCGATAATGAATCGCGCCTAGCACTCCAATTGCTAATAATGGCCTCAAACGCCAAGTCGTCTATTGCATCGGCAAACATTAATGTCATTGAAACCATTGGCCTGGGTGATCGCGCCAAATCTGATCCACGCATTTATACTGGTTGCATGGAGTTTATGCTGACNTGAAATTAGAGGGCACTTCCGATAATGAATCGCGCCTAGCACTCCAATTGTTAATAATGGCCTCAAACGCCAAGTCGTCTATTGCATCGGCAAACATTAATGTCATTGAAACCATTGGCCTTGGTGATCGCGCCAAATCTGATCCACGCATTTATACTGGTTGCATGGAGTTTATGCTGACCTCGATCGATTCAAGTATTCATTCAAAGTTCTACAAACGTTATGAGCCTGATTCGCAGCTTGTACAAAAAGTCACTGATTTATATCAGCAATTTTTCTTTCATCCCGGCGTGTCGGATTTCGATAGGCTGACAATGCGAACACTTGAGTTCTTCTTTCATCTGTGTCAAACGCCAGATGTGATTTGCCAGAAAATCGTTGTTGCTTTACTAAAAAAATTCCGTGACTTCGCTGTATGCACCACGGAAATTACACCTTCACAACAAGCGCATTCGCTGGAAACGCCATTTTCGCAACAAATACCAGATAGCCAGGCGACAGTTCGTAACTCCGATGCCATGAACGCCCAGCAACAGCGCATGCCAGTTTTCCTGCTGACGCGTTTTCTCTTCACCATTGGCTACATGACGCTGAAGGAAATGATTTTCCTCGATATTGATGTGTACAATAATATGAAGTTTCGACAAGAGCTAACGGAATGTGAGGAGAAGAAAAAAAAGAACGCGTTCAATACGAATAGACGTAAGACGGGTAATTTGAATATGTCTGCAACCGAGTCGTTGAAGCGATTGTCGGGCACAGCTGCTGAACCACAACAAGAGGTAAGTGGGCGGAAGAAACGAAATGGCTTTTTACGCTGAACGTTTCCCGTTTTGAATTCATATAAATCGACTTATATTTTTCAGCCCGATGAAGATCTTGTTGGTGCCACCGCTGAAGATAACATCGCTGAGCTTATCAATCACATTTGCGAGAATGTACTTCTCTATTCCGAAAATGCACTGCTTGCAAAAATATTTCCCTATGTTATGGAGATCTGCAAATACCCAGTGAAATATCGTGATCAGTCACTGCAGCAGGCTGCCACGCTCACACTTATACGATTCATGTGCGTTTCCTCGAGCTTCTGCGAAGCTAATATGCCATTTCTCATGAACATCTTAAGCCACACCAAAAATATTAAAATTAAATGCAATATTGTAATTGGTTTATCTGATCTAACATTCCGTTTCCCCAACATAATCGAGCCATGGACGGGTCACTTCTACTCGACGCTGCATGAAAAGAATACAGAATTACGGCTGACAGCAGTGAAGATGCTTTCACATCTTATTCTGCATGAGATGATACGCGTTAAAGGACAAATTGCTGATTTGGCAATGTGTATTGTAGATCCTGATGCGGAAATTAAGAACATCACTCAGCAGTTCTTCAAAGAAATTGCCAACAAGTCGAATATCCTGTACAATGTATTACCCGATATCATATCAAAACTGAGCGATATTAATTTGAATTTGGAGGAGGAGAAGTATCGTATCATAATGCGCCACATACTGGGTTTGATACAGAAAGATCGCCAGGTAGAAACGTTGGTGGAGAAGTTGTGCTTGCGTTTTCCGGTGACGCGAGAAGAACGTCAATGGCGCGACATCGCCTACTGTCTCAGCTTGCTCTCCTACAATGAACGCACCATCAAAAAGTTAATAGACAACTTACAGCACTACAAGGATAAGGTACAAATCGACGAAGTTTATCAATCATTCAAGTTGATCATAAGTAATACGTCCAAAATGGCTAAACCCGAATTGAAAGCTGCCGTTGCGGAATTAGAGACGCGCATCAATGAGTGTCTCGAAGTAAATGACGGTAAAACGCGTGAAGATAAAGAAGGTGGTGGTGGTGATTCGAGTACTGGCCGCGCCGAAACACGTAGTAAACGCACAAACATTAAGTCGCGAGGTGCTCAACAAGCGCGCGGCGGACGCCGTGAGCGACGCGGTAAATCGTCTACTAGCGAATCGAGTAGCAGCAGTGATGATGAAGCGCCGCCAACACAAAAGCAACAACCGCGTAAAACGCCAGCGGTTCGAGTGGCAATTGTGGATTCGGAATCCTCCTCAGAAGAAGAGACTGCCCAACCAGCGCACAGTGGACGCAAAGCAGCGTCAGCGGCGAGTGTTAAGAGCAGACAAGCTGCAACCGCTTCGAAATCAAGTGTGACCGAAAATAAATCGCGCACTGGGCCACGCAGTAAAGTCATCGAAGAATCTGCCAGCTCGGAGGATGCGGAGCAACAACATCCGCAGCGCAAGCGCGGACGTGGCAATCGAAAATGAACTNGTCACTTCTACTCGACGCTGCATGAAAAGAATACAGAATTACGGCTGACAGCAGTGAAGATGCTTTCACATCTTATTCTGCATGAGATGATACGCGTTAAAGGACAAATTGCTGATTTGGCAATGTGTATTGTAGATCCTGATGCGGAAATTAAGAACATCACTCAGCAGTTCTTCAAAGAAATTGCCAACAAGTCGAATATCCTGTACAATGTATTACCCGATATCATATCAAAACTGAGCGATATTAATTTGAATTTGGAGGAGGAGAAGTATCGTATCATAATGCGCCACATACTGGGTTTGATACAGAAAGATCGCCAGGTAGAAACGTTGGTGGAGAAGTTGTGCTTGCGTTTTCCGGTGACGCGAGAAGAACGTCAATGGCGCGACATCGCCTACTGTCTCAGCTTGCTCTCCTACAATGAACGCACCATCAAAAAGTTAATAGACAACTTACAGCACTACAAGGATAAGGTACAAATCGACGAAGTTTATCAATCATTCAAGTTGATCATAAGTAATACGTCCAAAATGGCTAAACCCGAATTGAAAGCTGCCGTTGCGGAATTAGAGACGCGCATCAATGAGTGTCTCGAAGTAAATGACGGTAAAACGCGTGAAGATAAAGAAGGTGGTGGTGGTGATTCGAGTACTGGCCGCGCCGAAACACGTAGTAAACGCACAAACATTAAGTCGCGAGGTGCTCAACAAGCGCGCGGCGGACGCCGTGAGCGACGCGGTAAATCGTCTACTAGCGAATCGAGTAGCAGCAGTGATGATGAAGCGCCGCCAACACAAAAGCAACAACCGCGTAAAACGCCAGCACGCTCTGTCCAACAACAACAACGAAATCGAGTGGCAATTGTGGATTCGGAATCCTCCTCAGAAGAAGAGACTGCCCAACCAGCGCACAGTGGACGCAAAGCAGCGTCAGCGGCGAGTGTTAAGAGCAGACAAGCTGCAACCGCTTCGAAATCAAGTGTGACCGAAAATAAATCGCGCACTGGGCCACGCAGTAAAGTCATCGAAGAATCTGCCAGCTCGGATGATGCGGAGCAACAACATCCGCAGCGCAAGCGCGGACGTGGCAATCGAAAATGAACGGACTGAATCCATAAACGACATATTCTACAAATATAATTATTTCAATATAGTTTAGTAACTAGCAGAAAACTTAAAATACATAGGTAACTAAACACAATTCCTACAACTAGAATAATCATATAATTTTTAATTCATCTTCACTGTTTAGAAATTAAATAGAAAATAAATAATATTAAAATCCATGCTCGTGAAAATCGTAACCTCATGGGACATTTTTGATATGAAAACTAAAATACATTTAATAATATATTTGCACTAATTTTTGTATCAGGATACGCTACTAACCAAAAAATCGTAAAACAAGTTGAAAATACTTCGCCATTGCAACATTAACCATATCGCAACGAACACCTCAAATCATATTCACATCACACCGTGAAATCTGATTGCTCATCATGCATCATATGATTTAATATAACATCATATGCAGTTTTAACATCACTTGATTTTCCTTCATGTCAGCGAAAATTAAAATTTTCCATACATGTTTTATTCAGAAGTAGGCATATCACATCACGTCCTATGATCACACTCCCATCACTTGAAAAGTATAAGCTACAATCAACTTGCGACATCAACTACTACATACTATCAATACTCTTTAAGACCTATTTGCCAATCAACTTATTCATACTGCATACATTTCATCAAGTGAAATAACCATCAAAATCATGTGATTTACATGTGATAAGGTGAGTAGTTTTAATACAAATTTCTTAATT
The DNA here is from genome assembly GCF_001687245.7 of Rhagoletis zephyria. NCBI lineage: Eukaryota > Metazoa > Arthropoda > Insecta > Diptera > Tephritidae > Rhagoletis > Rhagoletis zephyria. The sequence goes on along the minus strand of NW_016157773.1, from coordinate 66,789 downwards.
GTTATTGCTACATTGTTGAATGAATATTTAAAAATGTATCGTGTTATTTGCTAATAAAGCATTTTCAGTTTAAATGAAAGCATTTTCAAGTTAAGGGCAAACCTAAAAAACAGGTGCCCTTTCAAAATAAAAAGTTGAATTTTTTGATTTGTGAGCACATCTATGTTTTATATATGATTCTATACGTAATCTTTTGATAAATCGATAAGTATAAGTGTAATTCATTTTCATCAAGTGCTTCAAAAGTTAGACGAGGAATAAACATTTAGATCGCTGAAATAGAAAAAAAAAAATTTCTTCAAATTACGCTGTACAAGTTGTTACTTTTGAGCAAAGATTTTGAAAGTTGAACCCACTTAACTGGGACTTTCTAAATTCAATGGCATCCCCCGTTTTACCAGATTGGCTCCGGTTTTCGAGATAACGGAACTTGAAAATTTGATTAAATTTTAACTATTTTTTAAATAACTCCCTCAGTTTTGAAGTTAATTTAATGAAGTTTTGCATATAACGGTTTTTTACCTTAATGATTCCTTAAAATTATCGATATAGGTTAAATTTAACATATACAGTTGTCCACAAAATAATAGGAGTGCGATATTTTGACCAGTTTTGGCTATTTGTCTTTTGTTTATTTAATGTTTATTATTTTTTTATAAAAGCCTAGCTGGCTATACAACAAACACCATATAAATTCAGATTTTAAACTTTGTATAAAAATTATAAAAATTTTGCAATTTTTCACCCAAATTTCAAACTTTTTAATCAGAATCTTTAGAAAAATTCTGGTAAGCAGTTTTGTAGCACATTCAATTCTAGTCTGAAGAAGTGCAAGTTTCAAGCGGCTAAAAAATTCCGTTGATTTTTGGCAATTTTTTTGCTGGCAGTGTCCTCCATATAAAAGAAAATTGTCGACATACTTTGTATGGAAAAAACGTGAAACAAATTTAACCAAAAAAATTCTCAAAAATCAACTGAATTGCGACATAACTCTAAATTCATATCTGAATAATAAATTGTATGCGTGCTATATGTTAAATTGAACCTATACTAAATTTTTGTCCTGCTTAATTGGAGCAGTTATAACGCAGAACAACGTGTCTGATCAATCAGTTGTATGAGAGCTAGATGTTATAGTGACCCGTTTTTGATGATTTTATGGAATAGTTAAGGTAATATTAAAAACCGGAAATTGATCCAATTTTTTTTTTGAAGCTTCAAGTATACGTTTATGAATTGGTATAGTTTACAACAATAAAAATAAAGCTAAATAACACGAAGGTTACCTGTTTTTTGGATTTGCCCTTAAGTGAAATCTTTTTCGAATTAAATGAAACTATTTCCAGGTTCAATGAAAATTTATTTAAATTAAATTAAAGTATTTCCAGATTCTGTGAAACTTTAAACTAATTTAAATGCAACTTCCTTTTTCCGTTTACTGAGAATTCGCTGTTATACATTTAGGCCCACAAATTCCATTAGCTTTGCTCCCCAGAGATGATAGGCCTAAGGTGATTAACTTTGACAGGAAACTCAAAATAGAGCTTTGCACCAAGTCAATTTGAAGCACCTCTCTCATGGAGAGGTATATACAAGCGAGCTGGTTGCAATGGCATACAGACGGATCCAAAACTCCGGACGCCATTGGGGCAGGCGTCTACGGACCAAGGCGGGAGCTCTCGGTACCGATGGGGGAACCCCGAGAATCTTTCAAGTGGACGTCTATGCCATTAGGCTGTGTGCAGAGATTAACCTACCTAGAAATTACCGTAATGAGAAAATTTCAATATTGAGTGATAGCCAGGCGGGAAAGGTACCTAGACCAACTCTGGTCAAGTGAAGAATAAATAGAATCTCCAGGTGTTAGGAGATCTAAAATTTTCGGATTTTCTAGGATTAGATGAGGTACTGTAAATAGTTGAGGGCACAATAGATCTCTTCGTCGCAGTGATACCTCTATTATCTATATATCTACCAGGTAATTTTATTTCGTATGGTTTCCGATCCGTGAACGGATGCTACGAGTCGAACCCAGATTTTATTTTAAAAGGTCTTCGAAATTTCAAATGTGTGATTAATTTAAAAAAATAATTTAAATAAGTAAAAATTTTATCCTTTAGTATCCTTGCACATTTGCAGTATTTATTTTGGAAAAAATTACGGGTTAAGAATTAATAACACACGACCAAATCCTCGAATTTCGTTCTTCTACTTTAATAGCTAAAAAATAAAAACAAAAGATAATTTTCAATACCAATTCGCCCTTGTGAACCAAAAAATTCATACATATTTTTAAATTCCAAAGATTTTTTTGCTATTCTATATAGATTATACTGATCCTCAGTTTCATACATCAATTTTAAAATTTATCAAACTGTTAAAATTAAAATGACAAATTTTCCGAACAAATTTTGCCATTTTAAATTTAAACGGGCTCATAAATTAAAATTGATAGGTGCAACCGGGCATGCATTTTTTAAATATGTTTTGGAACTAATCATATCATTGAAATTTTAAAGTCAATTAAAAAAAATTATTACCCCAGAGAGAAAAACTTAAAACGCACTTTTACTAAGTATATGTAGCCCGTAGTTTCGTGAATATATTGACTGTTTCGAGTGCTTTAAATTTTTTGGGTTTTGTTGCACGGTGTAACAATTTAATAAAAACATCGATGTATTTTTGCCACTGACATTCCTATAAGTCCTTTACCTTCATGAAAATTGGTTATTTTTCCTTGAATATATCAAGTTATTTAGAGAAAAATATATAAAAAGATTGTGTTAAAACGTTATATGGAAGAAATCGGTAACATCCTTGGCAAAAAGAAACCTTGAAAATTATTTTTAGCGACTTGAAACTTGCACTTTAAATTTTTTACAATTGAATAGGCTACAAAACTGCAAGTAAATTTTTTCTATAAAAAATAAAAATTTCTATGAAAATTTATTGGTACTTATTGCATTTTCCCGGGTTCCGTGTAAAGTAAAAAAATTTATTCTTGCGGTTTTTGCTGTTGAATGAATTAAATTAAAAAAAAAAATTAGAAAAATTTGGTATGGTAAATACAAATAAATAAAATCGTCAAAACGTCAGGGTATGCAAATTATTATTTTTTTTATTAAACATCTATATAATAGCCGAAAAGATGGCTGGAACCACAAACTGATTCTTACGACGCCAGGTTTTACAAAATATTGAGTGCAGTTGATTGATGAGGTGTGAGCCGGGAAAAAAATAACAAATCGCAAATTTTCTCTTTGAAAATACTACATGCATGCTAAGAATATTTTAACCAAAATACAAAGTTACTGCAGTTAGCGCGCGTTCAAACTATAATTTCATATCTGCGCCACAGCAAAACAAAAATACATTTTTAACAAATTTTTCGACCGTCGGGAATGCGTAACTACATACTTACAAAGCTTTATAAAGGACATTTTCATACAATATTTTTTTAAAGCATTTAAAGTCTTCTTTCTTTTTTAATGAGTTTGGTTTTTACATATATTTACTCGCAATATGTATCCATGTACATATGTATGAACATTCGTATCTATGTATGTACATACAGTATTGGACATATCTATAGCACCCCCCTTTCAAAGCGATATTGTTTGCCACTTATGTTTAATTATTTGTTTTTAAGAATTTTCAATTAAAATACAGTTCATTTTCCAACAAGACCCATATAAACCAATGTTTTAAACTTTTTTAAAGACCGCAAAAAAAGTGCAACAAACTTTCCCTTAAATTTCAAACTTTTTTCTCAGAAGTTCTAGAATTTGTTTGAGTACACAGTTTTATAGCGCATTCAATTTGTCCAATAATGTGCAAGTTTCCAGTCGCTAAAGATTACCGTTGATTTAGAATTTTTTTTCTCGTTTGCTTCCATATAACGACTAAACACAATTTATTTTTATATGGAGAAACCCGCAACATCCTCGGCGAAAAAAATTCTAAAAAATCAACGGTAATTTTTAGCACTTGAAACTTGCACATTATTAGACTAAAATTGAATGGGCTATAAAACTGTGTATTCAAAAAAATTCTACCGCTTCTGAGAAAAAAGTTGAAATTTGGGTGAAAATTTGTTGCACTTTTTTGCGGTCTTTTAAAAAGTTTTAAACTTGAGTTTATGTGAGTTTTGTGAGAGAATGAACTGTATTTTAATTGAAAATTCTTAAAAATAAATAAATAAACAGAGTGGCAAACAATATCACTTTGAAATGGGGGTGCTATTGTATTGGCCAATACTGTATATAAAAAAATATACATACTCCTGTAGTCATTCATCAATTCAAAGCGTCTGTTCTGTGTTAATTAATCCGCCAGCCAAAGTCAAAATATTATGAAATGTGATACAGTGTAGCACAGCAGCAGCGGGTTGAAGAGGGGGTGGTGGAAGAGACATGTGCACCAGCTATTACTCGCCGCTAAAGACGGCTGTTGTCTACACGTGCCAAACATTAGGTGAATGTAGTTAGGCTCGCAGAAATAATTGTATGTTTGTATAAAAAAAAGCGGACCAACAAACCATTTCGCCGCCGCAACCAGCGCACAGCCACAAACAAGCCTCAACTACAACTGTGAATCAACCGGAGTAGTTGGCAACACAACACGACACTTGCTAGCCAACCAGCGTGCCGCATTTGGCACTTAATTTGACAGGATAATGGTAAAAAAGGGAAGCATAATGGACCGTTAAGTCTTGAATACTAAAAAAAAGTGCAACTTTAAACAACAAACCCAAGGATAAGGTGAGAAATCCTGCGAAATTTACTGCACTAGATGGCGTTGCCAAGGACGACACGCCCTCTTATACGCACTGGCGCTGTGGCTTGTATTCTGGTTTTTGTTGTGCTCAAAGTGAGTCTACTACACAGCCATTGCGGCCAGTTTCATAGCAACCCTTTAATGAGATTCGCTAACATCGTTCGGTGCAAATTACATAAATGCGATGGCAGGATACATATGCGCATACATACATAAATATTAGTGATGTGCTGAATTGTCGATACCCCATACTCGCTACAAAAAACTTCCTTTTCGGTATCCAATACCGATTTTTTACACTAAATCTTCGCCGTTACATATATGTATGTATATTTCAAGTTTAGAAAAAAATTTGTTCAATACTATTTTGTATGACATCGGCTAGGTTCAAGAAAAATGCTTTGACGGATGAAGAAGCCAAAAAAAAGGATGAAGAAGAACAAAAATGCTTCAGACAAGTAAGAGTTCCTCTGCATTTGGGTACCGAGTATCGATAGAATTGTATACTTTTTAAATCGGTACCAGTATCGACTCGGCACATCACTAATAAATGCATATGTGTGGGAAATTTGAGTTGTATGCTCTCATATCTCATTTCAGTTAAATTAATTATTGCATTTGTTAATTTCTATGATTTTTGTTTGTACGAATAATCATTCCTTACCTGTGACACCACCAGTTTAGTACTGTAAGCTATATCCTTAAATGTTACATGCACATGCCCATACTTACATACATTCCCACAGCATGCATCTGCTGCCTATTAACGTGACGATAATGCTAGGCACGTGTTGCATGGAATAATTTTGGTTGCTAGCGAGTATTGCTTGGTTACCTACATACTTATGAATGTATTTTCAGCATAGCATCCAAAAATACATGTAAAAAAAAAAACAATTTTTTCTATGAGTATTTCTGGCGTTACAACCATTTTCATTAATTCAGTTNCTTATGAATGTATTTTCAGCATAGCATCCAAAAATACATGTAAAAAAAAACAATTTTTTCTACCATTATGTTAAAAATGCTGACTACATATCAGTATGTAACTCGTATTCTTCATAAAAAGGACTACAACAATATTTTCAAAGCCTTTACCAAAACCTAAATCTAAGTTTCAAACTTTCTTCAAAATTTAGGAAAATTCCACAAACNAAAGTAAGCAAAGCAAGCAAAGCAAGCGTGCATTGGGCCAATACCTTTACCATTATGTTAAAAATGCTGACTACATATCAGTATGTAACTCGTATTCTTCATAAAAAGGACTACAACAATATTTTCAAAGCCTTCTTCAAAATTTAGGAAAATTCCACAAATCTTCATCAAAATTTCAAAATTTTCATTCTGAATCTTTAGAAAATTTTTAGGCACACAGTTTTATAGCCCATAGAATTTTAGTCTAACAAAGTGAGAATTTTAAGCGACTAAAATTGGCGTTGTTTTTTTTATATTTTTTCCATTTAAATTTCGAGCTTCTTAATCTGAATCTTTAGAAAATTTCCCGGTATGCAGTTTAATAGCCCATAGAATTTTAGTATTAACGAAGTGCGAATTTCAAGCGGCTAAAAATGGCGTTGATTTTTAATATTTTTTTTGCTGACGAATTTTTGAACTTTTTTCATGAATTTCTTATGAATTAAAATTCGCAACAGCGCTCGCAACGAAATTTCAAAACATCAACGCCAGTTTTTGTAAATTGCACTTGTTATATAAAACAAACCGCAAAAGCGGTCGCAAAAAAAATTATTAAAAATCAACGCTATCTTTTAGTCGCTTGAAATTGGACTAAAATTTTATTGGCTATAAACATGCATGTCCAAAAATGTTCTAAAGATTCACATTAAAAAGCTCGAAAATTTAATGAAAAGTTTTTGATTTTTTTTTTTTTAATTTTTTATGAAAGTTTGACCCTTTATGATTTATATGGGTTTGGCTAAAACTTGAATAATATTGAACAAAAAAAAATTAACTTGAAAAACATTGGGCATATTTAAAAAAAAATCGGTCACTGAGTTAATGTATATAGATAAAGCACTGCGACCAATATGTCTTTTGTGCCCGGTTTAGAGGCANTTTAGTCTAACAAAGTGAGAATTTCAGCGACTAAAATTGGCGTTGTTTTTTTTTATATTTTTTCCATTTAAATTTCGAGCTTCTTAATCTGAATCTTTAGAAAATTTCCCGGTATGCAGTTTAATAGCCCATAGAATTTTAGTATTATTTTAGTATTATTATTAGAAAATTATTAAAAATCAACGCTATCTTTTAGTTGCTTGAAATTGGACTAAAATTTTATTGGCTATAAACATGCATGTCCAAAAATGTTCTAAAGATTCACATTAAAAAGCTCGAAAATTGAATGAAAAGTTTTTGAATTTTTTTTTAATTTTGTATGAAATTTTGACCCTTTATGATTTATATGGTTTTGGCTAAAACTTGAATAATATTGAACAAAAAAAAAAAATTGACTTGAAAAACATTGGGCATATTTAAAAAAAAATCGGTCACTGAGTTAATGTATATAGATAAAGCACTACGACCAATATGTCTTTTGTGCCCGGTTTAGAGGCTATACATTTCAGAATAGATTCAGGGGACAGGTAGTGTATGTGCCCCACTCTTCGCCACAGATGCCTTATGCTCCCCTCCTCACTACAGAAGGAGGTGTCTACTTGGCAGAGTCACAGAAGTGGCATATGTAGATCGCCTAATCAGATTCCTAGCTTATAAAACCTCTTAGTCTGCACTGGCCCGTCAAAAAGTCTGTGTGATACTTTATCCTGGGTCTCCCTATGAGTAGCCTGCATCTTTTCAGATTTGACCCCCCCTAGTAAGCTTTTCGCTTAACGAAGACCCGTGTTGTTACGCCAGTGCAGTTCCCTTAACTCGGTATTTTCCTTTCTGAGTGCATCCTTTATCGTGTTGGGAACTACTCAATGAAAGGGCCCAGGTCCTATCAGGGTCGAAGCAGCTGATTCTCTTCCTCATTTCCTTCGACTCGCATGTGCCCATGGTACCCATAGCGATTGGATAGTATTCTAATTCTATTCTAGAACCACTGAGGATTTGACCTACAAGATTACGAGAGCCTTGAGTTCAGACTGACTATCACTTTTAAAGATAGGGACCTCTCACTGCGATAATTCCTGCGAAGGTTGATCTCAGGTACAGTCTGGGGTTATATGCGCTTACGCCAGTAGCCTCCAGAGCCTNCACAGATGCCTTATGCTCCCCTCCTCACTACAGAAGGAGGTGTCTACTTGCCAGAATCACAGAAGTGGCATATGTAGATCCGCCTAATCAGATTCCTAGCTTATAAAACCTCTTAGCCTGCACTGGCCCGTCAAAAAGTCTGTGTGATACTTACTTTCTCCTGGGTCTCCCCATGAGTAGCCTGCATCTTTTCAGATTTGACCAGAGCCGTTTGTATACTACAGGGAGTGCGCTCATTTGGACTTGCCTCTCCATAAAAGAGGTACTCTTCGACGCCTTGCTGTATGTATCAACCTCAAGCCACTGCCTCTTAGGTTATACCATCATGGTGTACGTTGATCTTAGGCACCCCCAGGATAAGTCTCAGATACTTCTCACTGTGGTAACGCCGACTACGACTCTATCCAAGACCAAGTTCCTCATTCCCTTGAGAGTTTATTTCTTTTCATTACAAAAATAAAAAAATAAAAATCGGCAAAACCTGATAAGCAAATTGACAGGGAAAAAAAATATTTTTCACATAAATTGCTGGTGAAACCAGCAGTTAGTCATAAAAAGTTTTATGCAAATAAAGCGAAAAGCAGTGCATAAAATCACGAACTTTTATACATNAAAAAATAAAAATAAAAAATCGGCAAAACCTGATAAGCAAATTGACAGGGGAAAAAAATATTTTTCACATAAATTGCTGGTGAAACCAGCAGTTAGTCATACAAAGTTTTATGCAAATAAAGCGACATATGTAGATTTTTTTGTAATTCTTTTTAACTTCCAGTGAAGAGAGGTGTTGTCCTTTGCCCAACAAAACCTTGCATTATAAGCAATCTTGCAAACCCATTTTAATTTTCTTATTAAAAATTTCCATTTCCATCTGAAGTATTTATGTATGTACATGTGTAACCTACAACAACGACTTTCAAATCTAAACCGTTAATAGAAAATAAACCTCATACATATGTACTATACACATTCATTCATTCATTGGACATTTCTCCGATTATAATCGCATGGAAGTATGCCAATGTACATATGAGAGGCCTAATCGCCACATATGCTTACACACATACATATTTATGTAGCGGATGGCGTGAAGAGATCAGCCCTTTTTCCTCTGTTATTTTCTATTAATTGTTAAATTACCCTCTAAGCGGATTTCTTCCGCTTAACACCTACTTATTGCTTTGTTTTGGCCTTTTTCTTTTTTTCTTTGTGGTTTCATACAAAAATTTCATCGTAAGCGCGTTGTTGCAATCAAGAAATTACTGCCTGCTTGTGAATGAAAGTGTCGTTTTGTCTCATTCATTAGAAAAGTATTGTAACATACGAGATTTAAAAACACTTCGACCTAGGATAAACTCATTTGTTTTTTTTTTTTTAAATCCTATTTTGGTGTTAATATGTTTGCTTCTCTTTTCTAGAATTGACTTAAATTAAAAATTTTAATATTCGAACTTTTCTAAGATCGTATAGTGCGTAAAAATGCGTGCAGAAAACTATCTGGCTTCGTCCCCAGCAATGCCAAAAAAGAAAAAGAAACATGATCAGAAATTTACTACCCTGCAGGGAAACCGCGGACTAGTGAATCAAATTTCTAGTTCCGTACTAGGTCGTTATCCCCAAAAAGGAACTAGTCCGATAGGAACTAGATCCCCACCCGGCCAAAATCGGCGAAAAGTGGTACTTTTAAGAAACAATTTTTTTCACTACAAATCTATATCCAAAGTGACGAATTTAGAAATAGTTCGGAACTATAGAAGAAGGGATGCAGAACGCACTAGATCCTATTTGTCGAATTTAGAACTATTTCGGAACTATCGAATAAGGGATGCAGCGGGCTTGTTTACTTTACATAGATATGTGTTCGGCGGCTTTTTCGTTCAAATACGCTTCTATTCTGTGCTTCGCAGATGCTATTTCATAGTTTGGTAATACAAAACAAAGCTTTGTGTCAACATATTAACATTTTGGGGCCATCTGGAATCTAACCAATAACAGCGAGCACCTCTGCAAAGTCAGCTACAGCAAGGTATGTAAACGTACATTTCTTACAATCATTCAAACAAATTTAATTTCAAATTGAAAATAATGTAAAATCGCACACGGAAGAACCGAAAACATTGAAAAATCATGATACTTTTTTCTTTCGTCTGTCGATTTTAGAACTGGTTCGGAACTATAGAATTTAGGACTAGTTCGGAACTATCGAAAAAGGGGTGCAGCGGGGGGGCAATTGACACTTCCTAGGACATCGCCATGTTAAATTCGCCAGTTGCTTGCATGCAAAAGAGATTTATCGCGAACCAGTACTGGGTCTAAATGTACTAGAAGCGCACCAGTTCAGAACTAGAGATTTTCCCCACAGGGTAGATACTAAGGACATTTTTCTTTAACTAAAGCTGAAATCATAAAAAATAACAAGTAATGGCAGTGCTATGTCGAGGGCTTCATTCATGAACCTCAGAAAATTATACTTCAACCGATTACTGCATTTGAAATTAGTTGTTTGGGAGCTAAAAAAAAAATTGTATATGTAACATATGTACATAGATGGATGAGTTATATAAAAGATCTCATAACTGAACAATCAGTGTTGGAAGATATGCCTTATAAAGCACCGATCTAAATGATTTTGACTACTGTGTATGGTCTATATGTAAACTGGTAACAAAATCTAACGGTTTTGTTGCGTTGGATTTCCATGCAGACACTATTATCGGTGTTAATGCTGGTTCCCAAGTAAACGAAATTTTCTACTTTCTCGAAATTATAACTGTTAACAGTGACGTGGGTGCCAAGTGCGACTGCGCTGACTGTTTGTTTGATGACAGGAGATACTTCGTCTTGTCCTCGTTGACCGCAAGACCCATTCGCTTTGCTTCATTATCCAACTTGGGAAAAGGCAGAACAGACTTCGCGGTTTTTGTTGCCGATGATGTCGATGTCATCGGCATAAGCCAGCAATTGCACGCTTTTGTAGTAAATTGTTCCTAAGCGGTTCAGCTCTCCAGCTCTTATTATCTTCTCCAACATTAGATTAAAGAAGTCACTTGAAAGGGAGTCGCCCTGTCTGAAACCCCGTAGGGTAGAAAACGGCTCGGAAAGGCCTTTCCCAATTCTGGCGGAGCTGGTGGTATTGCTCATCGTCATTTTACACAGCCGTATTAGTTTCGCGGGTATGCCAAATTCAGACATCGCGGCGTATTGTGCCTTTTAGTGCTATCGAAAACGACTTTGAAGTCGACAAATAGGTGGTGAGTGTCGATCCTATTCTCGCGGGTCTTTTCCAAGATTTGGCTTATTGTGAATACCTGGTCTATGGTGGATTTGCCAGGGCTAAATCCACACTGATAAGGTCCATGAAGTTTGTTGAAGGTGAGCTTCAGTCTTTCACACAATACACTCGTAAGGCCATGTAACCTATGATTAGAAGGCTGATCCCGCGGTAGTTGGCGTGTATGGCGGGGTCACCTTTCTTGTGGATTGGGCAGAGCACACTTAAATTCCAGCCGTCGGGAATGCGTTCATCTGACCATATTCTGCATAATAGTTGATGCATGTACCTTATCAACTCAGCTCGGAGTTCGTCTTCTCCACAGCTTTCAGAGTTGTTCAGCAAAGGACCTTATATTTGTAAAAAAATTGGAAGTAAACAACGAAATATTTGAATATGTATAGATTGTAATAATTAGTTAGTGATATTTCAGCCAAATCAGTGTTGTACAAATGACATGTAAACAAACCGACTGACGTTTTTACAATAAATAGTGCTTTTTGCGTTCCTGTGCACTTCTGCATCTGTTCTCCTTTTATTTTCGCTTGAGAGTTGTAGTTTGACCTGTGGAACTGAGGTTTTAGTCCGAAGTTCAAAGGAACAGACTAATTATACTTCGCGCCGCGGCTAGAATTTTTCCGTTATTTCCCGCTGACTTTGAAATTTCAAGGTTATGATCGATTAAAAAAAAATTTTTTAAATTTCACTACACTGTAGAATTATAAAATGGTACCAAATTAAAGAGAATTTTCTGTAGGATTGAACAAAATAATATTTTCTGTTGAAAAAGGAGGAATTGATTTTTTGTGTGTAACTGTGGTATAGTGATGTCCATCTAAATCAAATAGAAAAAATAACGATTCACTGACTTTTATTATTTTGCAGAATTTAAAATTTTATTATTTTTAAAGATTTTGTTTTATCAGCATGGTGTTTTAAACTTGTTTTTAGTAAATTCATAATATATTTAAATAATTTAAAATATTCGATAGTTTAACAAAAATTAAAAACTACAAGAAAAATATGATTTTAATTTGCACATATTCGATATTATGTTTAATATTTTCCTAAGCCTAGTTCGAATTGCCTCTATTTACAAAATATTTACTTACATATACATACATATGTACATATATCGTACGTTTGCTGCAAGGGTGTCATAATCCGAAAAAAATCAAAATCTCTAGAAAAACGGCTTTAAAGCTTACTGTTTACATACATATGAATGTACGTTCCCCTTGTTAAAAGAAGGCATTTTTTTAATGATTAATCGATACAGCTATGCAATTTTTACACAACATAGAAGAAAAGGTTGCGATCATTTCTGCAGACTACCCGCAAAATTTATTTTTGTAGTATGCCACTCGTACAGCATAGGTACGATATGTCCTCGTATGTTTGTTTAATAGCTTATAATACATCTTTTATTTAAATTCATAAACAGTTGGGTGATTCCATTAAACTCGAAAAACTTGTTTCTGTAAAATAGTTTTCGTACATGTTTTGACAGCTGAAAAAAAGTTTACTTTCGAAGTTTGTGCTGTTTTTTGTCATACTTTCTGGGAATACCCTAATTATGTATTTTTACAGCTTTTCAATTGTTAACATTTACACATTTTATATTCGTAAATTCAGTTTTTCATGTTGCTTCATATTACGATAACTTCTTACATTTACTTGCTATGCATGGATGCATGCATTTGCAATTTGTTTGTATCTACTAAATTTTTTTGGATATATTGCCAACAAAATTCATGCAACTTTCTTTTTTTACCATACAGAATACGAAATACATAGTATGTACATAAGAGTCGGAATCTAGGTTTTCCTCTTGAAACTTCAAATTGTTTAACTTTTCTGCGCGCAGTTCACATCGTACAGGGATAGCGGCCAAAATTTCGACGGCGTTTCGGACCATTCTGTTAGCAAACTGCAAGTAAACAGCTGTTCCGCTTGTCAATCAAATTCTATTTGTCAGTGCAGCACGCAAAGCTCTAAGCGCACACTCTTATTTTGGGGTGGCAATTAACTTTCGTATCACTGGTGACCTCCGCCATTTATCTATGTACCTGCTATGTAGTTATAGCCGAAGCACTTAATAGTAAAAATTCGTCGTTTGTTGCAACTCTTGCCGCATAGCCGCCGCTGCTGCAGCTGCTGACGTCACCGTCGTCGCCGAACTTGCATCCGATTCTGAATTTACTGCTGTGCGCTGAGTGACCCCCGCCGCAGCCGCCGCCACTGCTGCGTTGGTCATCCACTCTGCCGATGTTTCCAACTAGAATCATAAATGCTGATATTCGCTCATATCGTAGATGGGTATCGAACCCATGACGCTGTGCAGGTGCGGATATGCGACCGATAGTGGCGCCATTTGTCCAGCCGCAGCCGCTGCGGCTGCTGCTGCAGCAGCATTATTACCATTTTTACTACTCGTAGACGATGCAGCGGCAGCGGCTGCTGCTGCAACAGCTGCTGAACTAAGTGTGCCGCCGCCACTCGTACCTCCACCTGAGCTAACAGAGGTGGGCGAGAGACCCACTAATTGTGTGGCGTTTAAGCTGTGCGGGTGCTGATGATGCGTTTGTTCCATACTCGTCGCTGCACTGGTGTGATGCGATTGCGGTAATTGTGCGGCAACTGCTGCTGCAGCTGCAGCGGCTGCGGCGGCATGGTGGTGATGGTGATGATGATGATGGTGATTATTGAGCGTCGTTGTCGGGGATAATTGTTGCGCTTGCTGTTGCTGTGATTGTGGCTGATGTGATTGCGCATGCGCAGCGGGATGCTGGTGATGGGGCGATTGGTGTTGATGCGCTTGATGGTGATGATTATTATTGGTTGCTATGTGCGTTTGCTGTAGCAAAGAACTTTCCATCTCTGAATCGCTGGATGAATCCAAGTGTTGTTTGTCCGATGCGCCACTGCAACGAGAAGAACGAGAAAAGTGTTAGGAGAAGGTTTTGCAAAAAAGGAAAGAAAAGGAAATTATTTTAATTTGCATTGGTTCAGTCTAATTTGTTGGGGCAATGCTTTCTATTTGTAAACTCAAACTCTTGTCGACCGATTGCAACGCGTTGAAAGCAAAGAAAAAAAAATGTTTTTCTCAGCACTGTCATAAAATAATTACGTTTCGGTTAATACCAATCAAATTGTTGCCATTGAAAAGAGAATTGCTAATGGCAACGCTGTGATAAAATCCATAGAAATTATCATATCTAGCATCAACATCCTCACAACAACAAATATGTATGTACATAAACGACTTAACAGCGTTAAGAACTCACACTCGCTCACTCCCCTTCCCGTACACGACCCCACCAAAATTCCATTATCAACCCATTTATTGCGCCTCAATCGTCAAAATCGTTCTTCGAATAGATATATGTAGGTATGTACATGGCTTTGTATGCAGCAGTTATTGTTGTTTGTTGTTGGCTTTGTAGTTAATGCTGCCGTGGCTGCTGCTGCTCTTTTGAAGATATCAAATTTCACACGACAGAAAAAAGAAATAAAACAACAACAGCACCAGTGGCAACTAGCAGTATTCACTAAACAAAACAGCAATGGCAACGGCAATGGCAACGGCAACGGCAACGGCCTCACTTCGACTACGGTTATGGATGGTGGATGGTGGAGACAACAATATTGCTTAAGCCATTGCTGAGCTGAATGATGGAACACTCAGCAAGTAAAAGGCAAACATTCGTTCATTGCTGTTGGTTGACCGTGCTTTTTGTTTTTAAGACTACTGTAGAGTAGAGGTGCAAAACTCGATAGTCAGGCCATCGATAGTTTTCGATATTATTTTCAAAACTATCGATATATCGTCGATAGTATCGTATTTATATGGTTTTGGCTCAATTTTCGTATGAAGATTTCCTTAAGAATATATTCCGAAATTACGTTTCGATAACCTTGTAACTGCTGTACACTTTTTTTAATTGTTTAACCGTTAAGTAAGAAGTAAAGTTATTGAAAATTTGAAATGAATTGAAATGGAATAAAATTTTGAAATTTTATATTTGTGGTTTTCGATATCCTCCGTCACATATATGGCATTCATCAAGTAAATTTCAATTCTAGAAGAAGAAAACATTTTTTATCTGAGAAGTAATGGTTTTTATCTACCTTTTATTAAATAGTAAATAGTGGTGCATAGATAATATTGGAAGTTTTGGTATAAATTAATTTGTATCAGTTTTTAGCAGTATTTTAAGAGATGCAACTTGGATGTTTAAGAGAAATGAAAAGAAAAGAAGAAATAAAACTAAAATAAATACTGAATCACATGTCTGTCGGACTATCGATAGGACCAAAAAACAATCGATAGTAGGGAAAAATAAAAAACATCGATACTATCGATAGTGCCATCGATAGTTTTGCACCTCTACTGTAGAGAGCATAACCTATAATGTAGTCGGTGATGCATACATATAACCGTGTCGACAAAAGTACCTTAACAAATACCAAATGAGGGAAATCCTTATGTGTAGGCTTGCAAATGTGCGCGCATTCTCGATAATGTCAGTTTTTGAATTGGTTCTAATTGTGATTGCCTGTCTCTCTATACTCGTACAAGATCAACGACAAGCTGGCTGATCATCGTGTTGATGATCAGCCAGCGATACGATAAATACCTATGTATGTATGTACCTGCAACAAAGCTGTCAGCGTTAACAACTAGATCTGGGTCATTAACCAAAATACAGACGCTGTCGAGTCTGCCTTTACATAGTTATGTAAATACCATGTACGAAATTGATTTAAGAAGAGCCGCTCTTTTGTAAACGGGCCTACTGCGAAGTTCCGCAGATACATACATACATACATATATGTATGTTTCATAGAATACAATTTGAAGGATTCAAAATGTTGGCTTGAAAAGATGAATCATCGTCTGCCAATTGGAAGACACACAATTGAACACGAAAACTCCAAAAAATCAGCAAGTAGCATAGGGAGAAATACTGTATGGAGGAGCATCTGGATACGAAGTTTTAGTTGCTTGACTCTATGTCAATTTCTACTCTTGCGTCTATGCTCGTGAGCTCTGGGCAACGCACAGTGGGAAATTGTCGACTA
Source organism: Rhagoletis zephyria (assembly GCF_001687245.7). Lineage (NCBI taxonomy): Eukaryota > Metazoa > Arthropoda > Insecta > Diptera > Tephritidae > Rhagoletis > Rhagoletis zephyria. Next base: position 50,444 of record NW_016157773.1, on the reverse strand, counting down.
TTGTTCAAAAAAGGCTGTTTTTTAAGTACTTGGAATGGATTTTGGAAAAGATTGTCCAAGCCAAAATTTAAAAACAGGTTTAGATTTTTATCAGCATATGGTGAAAGTCGGAAAATTAAAAACAGATAGACCGTCAAAAAAAGTAATATCGAGCCCTTACCGCCAAAATAACGTGAGCGACATTGTTTCAAAATTTTATTTTTAATGCAGAAACGCATCTAGATACTCTAGGAATATTTCTGCATCAAAAACAAAATTTTGAAAAAAATGTCGCTTACGTTATTTTGGCGGTTAGGGCTCGATATGTTTTTGATGATAAATTTAAGATTTTGAAGGTAATAAAAACGTTTTTATGGCAGATTCAAAAAGGCGGATACTATCCAAAACTCTTATCCTTCGCATTTTAGTAGATAAAATGTGCCATATTAAATCGGCCATTTTGAATTTCGTCAGAATCGAGTTCAAAGACCTCAGAAAACTAGTTTACCAAATTTAAAATCTGAAATTTGTCACCAAGAAACTAGTACTTCTAGTTTAATCATATCTTTAATTTTTCGGCTTCCACTATTTGCTGATAAAAATCAAGGCCTAGACTTCCTTTTCTAAAATCCGTTTTAGCCTTATTTGAACAAAATAAGTCGATAATTTCCCACTATACAACGTGAGCAAGCCATGTGGTACTCAACCCGTAACATAGCTAAAAGCGAGCTATAGCGGAGACTCTTCGATTCAGTTTAAGGGTTCCCTTAAGTCTGCCACGTCTATTCATCATTATGTACGACTGCAATCCGGTGTGGCTTGCTATATACTTAAACGTATCCATTAAATTTTTGAGACCCACCACGCGAAAGCCCACTCCAACGAAACCATTGTTCAAGCCTCGAATGTGACGCGCAGGACATAGGTTTGAAGGACTACGATTTGAGAGCATGTACTTGGAATGCCCAGTCCCATTCTGGCCTAGTTTCAGTCTGGATACTGTAGCTGTCTGAACTCCTACCTATCCAGACGCGACCGCTACATACCCAATGAGTGTCCAGCATGTGGAGATTCCCCCTGCCACGCCAATCAACTCTTCACGTGCCCACTAAAGCCTACTCAGACACCCCTATTGCTCTAGTTTACACTCGTCGAAGCAGCACGTTTTCGAAGCCTACCGTTAGTTGAGTTGACCACAATGATTTATGGACAAACCGACTTTGCCGCTACAAAAAAAGAAGAAAAAATTCACTCCCTTAAAAGCCTCAGACCGTTTGATTGATGTCCTCGTCAGAACCATGAGCTGTCCGTTCATTCCCATGAAATTATATGGAGGTACGGTTGGAAAGTTTAGCCCACACGACGAGACCACTGTTAGCGTATTCAGGCTAGTTGACTTGTCGAGGTGCGAAACATAGTAGTCTTCAGAATTAGGTTCCAACTTTCATACCATCTCTTGGATAACCTATTAAATTGACATGCAATGACATTTCTCGCTTCATACGTACCGCTGCTGAGGAAGTAATTGGATATCAATGACCCCCGCAGCTATAACTGGTACGACGAAGAATGTTCAACCGGCAGAGAGATGAAAAGCGCTGCCTAAAGCAAGACGCTTCTGTCTAGAGTTGAGAAAGAAAAATTTCGACGTACATAACATTAAAAACAAGAGGGATGTCGAAATACGCGCACAGAGCTAGAGATGCTGACCCTTAAGAAAAAACACCCGGAAAATATCCAGAAATTCAGCGGCTAATAGGAGTTCCCAAGACTGCTGCCAGCTTAACAGCAGTTCGAGAGACTGCTATCAGCTGTGGCCTGTCTGTTGCGGTCTATTCCCCTGCGTACTCATATTTTCACACTTCCGCGGAAAATGTGCACCATAGAAAAATATCTACATAAGTGAATAACACGCATATCTGTCAGCAACTATTATTGCTGACAGAAGCAACAACAACCGAAACGACAATTACAATTAACTATTTCCAACGACAATTATATGACTATCTAGCCAATTCCCCAAAGTGAAATTCCATACATGAACATTTGTGTAATCATTCTACATCCAACCATATGCTAATATCACTTGCAAAACAAAAACAAGCATACCACAATGTACATTGTCGAGCATACATACATATGTACATAAAAGTCAAATTTGACATTGTCGCGTTAACGCGCGATGAGTGTTGATGCTTCCCCCTCGCCTTGCCACATTGCAATTGAACACCTAAAGTGCATCCATCACAAGTGCTCAGTTACCTCGGCCCTCTTGCTAAGTGTTTTACATAAATATATGAATGTGTGTGTGTGCGCGTATGTGCACGAACTGCTAATGCGACACCCTCAATAAGCCTCATTCATTTGCGCACTTATGTTGCTCACAATTCTCTGAGGGATCTTTAATTTGAAACGCCCTAATGTAATTTAACCGCCTCGTGCCATAGCCGGCTCGTTTCGTTTGTCATTTTGACTTTATGCCTTCCTGTTGGTGTGCTGTGGAATGTTGGCCGCATTTCATTTCGCGATTTCGAGTGTTGTAATTCCTTCCGGTTTCTGTTTTAACCAGGGCTTCGGAGCGGAGCGGGGCAAAGGTGCAAGGAACTAAGGAGCAAAGGATTTTAGCTGGAGCGGAGCTGGAGCAAAGAGCTAAAAAAATTCATTTGCTCCTTAGCTCCTTAAAGTAAATTTCCAATATTTTGATTTTGTTATTTTCTGGCCTAGTTTTTCCACAAACATTTTCAATAATAACGTCCTCAAGCTCAATAACAACAAATGTTCAGTTAATAAATGTGCTTAAATTATAATTTTTGCCACGGAAAACAACCGTGTTAAATACATTTCCATTCTATTTAATTAACTTTTTTTTATTTTCTTTTGGTTGCAGAAGTGTTCCTGGAGCATCTAGAAGCATTTCTGCATCAAAAAGAAATTTTTCAAAAAAATTCCGCCTACATTTTTTTGGTGGTTAGGGCTCGATATGCAAATAAATAAATAAAAAAAGTTTTCTCATCACAAAATTTCTGCTTAACTGGTTGGGGGGAGGATCGCTTACTGACATCGACAATCTATAGATAAATGTATCGATGATGATAACGATAAATACGTATACATACCGCGAAAGTGGTTCGACAAAATTGTATGTACATTAGACTGACCAGAAAAAAAAATAAAGGGCTTGTTCGAGTTTCAATCACAACCACAGTGTTGCGCGAATTATTAAAGTATCACGTTCTGTGTGAATTTCTATCAGTTGGGCAGTTGGAACAATGTTGCCATTTTGCATCAGTACGGCAGTAATGCCGCTTTTATTACGTGCCTCGAATAGGCCCAAAGTGCTTATTTTTTTTTGACGCTCCTGACTTTTTAGTTTCCGTTATGGCTAAGAAATTTTGAAGAAAATTTTAAAATTTGGTGCAAAATTATTAACCATTACAGGTCTCGCCTGGACGTTTTGGGCCTCGCCTGAAGTGCCTATAATTACTCCTTCTTCAATCCGTGCGCACACGAAATTTCTCACGAAATTAAAGTTTTTAAGGTCTTACAATATGTTTTCAAGGTCGCTGAATACGTTAGGCGAGACAATTTTTCGATCTGGCCCTTTTTCATATATGTATTAAGAAAAAGTATTTAAAAAAAAAACGAGAAAAATATCCGAAAAAAAATTCTAAAAAATCAACCGTAATTTTTAGCCATTTGAAACTTATACTTTATTCTACTAGAATGCAATGGGCTACAAAACTGTATGCTCAGGATCTTTCTAGGAAATCTAATTAAAAAAGTTAGAAATTATTACGAAAGTTTGTTGATTTTTTTTTAATATTGCACAAAACTTGAAACTTGGATTTACGCGGGTTTTGTTAAAGAATGAACTATATTTTCATAAAAAAAATAACCAAAATTAAATAACAATAAAAAAGATATGTTAAAACTTGTCAAATTGTGGTGCGGCTATAATTATTTCGACCACTTTATATAATTTAAATGAAAATTATTAAAAATAAATAAATAAACATATGTAAGCTGCAAGCAACGCAATTCTGAATTTTGGTGCTATTATTTTGACAGCCACAGTACACATGTATTAGGGTGGTTCCTAAAATATTTACGTCTAAATTTTGTGGGCTCCCTTTTATTTTGTTGCACGAAAGCATACAATTTTTACATACATTTTTAGGGGTCGCTGCTAAGGTTTGAAAAAATTAAAATTTTGACGTGAAATCTGATAAGTTTGTTTTCCTCAGAATGAGGCTGTACGTGGCATGTTAACGGCTAACTGTATTTACATACATACATACATTGTGGAATTAATTTCTTTCATTTCTATTCAGAAAAATTTATCGAACCAAAGATTACTTTTAGTTTTTAACAGAAATTAAAAAAAAAACGTAAATCCGCATTTAAGAAATTACATTGCTAACAAATTCATAATTTTCAATATTTCATCTAAAAGACCACCCGCACGCACTTGCGATTACTTTTCAAACAAAAAATTCTGCTTAATGTAAATTAAAACGTGTCGCCGCAACAATGCTTGACACTAGCCGTCGTCGTCGTCGTCACTGCACACTTCCTTCCCCAGCACAGACGCCACACAGAGAGAGAGAGAAAACACCTTCTTGGTGGCGTTCTTGGGGAAGTCGTCGTTCGGCGCTCAATCCGTTAGCCCAACCAACAGCTTTGTTTATTATTGCATTGCTTTGCATAATTTTTTTCTTCGTTTATTGTTTTTAATTTTTTGCTTGCGCATTATAATTGTTTATTGTTCTACTCGCCTTCAATTCGTTTGAATGCCACCAATGGCGCGGTGAGTGCCAATCGCAACAAGTGAGTAGAGTTTGTAAATAGGTATGTAAATATGTATGCAGTATAAACATACTTGTACAATGAGAAAAGAACAAAGGAAATTAAGAATAAAAACAATAACAAAAATGAGTAAAGAGCATCAACAAAACAATCAGTGCAGAAAAAATATATGTATGTATTTATGCGCGAAATTGAAAAGAAACTTATTAGTAAGGTTTTATATTACAAAACAAAGAAGTTATAACTGTACATACATACATATGTACATACACCTGAGTGGAAGATCAACCTATCTGGGCAGCTAGCTCGAAAACTTCCTATCTCAGAAATCTGTTCAAAACCGCCCTATTTCAGAATTTTATTGAAAGACACCCTATCTAAGAATTTGGTTGAAGAACGCCCTAACTCAGAACTCTGTTCAAAAATGCCCTATCTCAAATGAAAATCTATTGCAAATATGCTGAGATAGGCCGTTTTTGAACCGAATTATGAGATAGGGCGTTCTTCAACCAAATTCTGAGATAGGGTGTTTTTCAATAAAATTCTGAAATAGGGCGTTTCCGAACTAGGTGCCCAGATAGGTCGATATTCCACTCAGGTGCCGATTTATAAAAATTTGACAAATTTGATCAAAATCTTAAACTTTGTAATCAGATTTTTTAGGATTTTTTTTGAGTATGCAGTTTTGTAGGCCTCTAAATTTTAGTATAATAAATTGCAAGTTTGAAGTAGCTAAGACTTATCGTTGATTTTTGGCATTGTTTTTTTTTTTATTTGAATGGAGAAAATGAACAACACCTTCCACAAACTTCTACTATCTACTTAAAATTTGCTCTACAAAACTGCATACTCAGAATGTTCCTGAGAAATCTAGTTATTAAGCTCAAAATTGTTATAAAACATTGTCGAATTTTGCTAATTTGTACAAAAATTTGAAAATTTTGAAATTTTTACTTACATTGTTGTTGTTAGATAACGAGCTACACTTTTATAAAAAAAAAATAATAAACATTAAATAATCGAAAGGGAAATAGCCAAAGAATGCTAAAATGTCTCTTCCCTATTTGAATTTTCGCCACTACATTAATCCATACCACCTTACCAGCTAACAGAAAGAAAATTCGTTTAAGATAGGATGTTAACGTCGGAGATATGATGAAAAATGTAAAAAAAAAAATTTAATTTCCATGTAAATTACTTTAGATTCGAAGGTGTACGGCGAACTTGTTTTCTGTTGCAGTCTAATGTAACATACATACATACATAACTATGCTGTTTTTTATCAAGTAAATCCCTTTCTTAAATATCCCTAAAAATAAAAAAAAATAAAAAAAACACCTCTGCAAAACAGTGCAAGGGCAGGATTATATGTACTCGAACCTAAACAGCAACTCTCGCAAGTGGCGCAACAGCAACAGCATGGGCTCCCTAACAGCGGCAAAAACATTAGATACTACATGAAGTGTATGGCGATAGCAGAATCCAAAGCGCCAACAATAAGAATATCAACGTCAAGCAAACAAAACAAAAAAACGATTCTGGAAATAACGGATGTAATGTGATACTTTTGAATGGCTTTTCACATTTCTTTTCTTTTTATTTTCATAGATTTTTATGCCACCCTAACATACTGCCAACAAATTATGTAAATAGAAATAGCAGAAACGAATGAGCGGCCGACAGTCACTGTGCGCCCCCTCGTGTGCATTTTCTTTATGCCAACCACACACACACACATACATACAGACCTATTATTTAGTTAACAGCAATGGTGTTTAATGCGATTTGAAGTGCAGTCAATAGATGAAGATGAAGTAAAAACAAAAAGCACAAAGGGAAATCAAAATAACAATAACAATGGCAAATGATGGGCGTAAAATGTGGTGAGGTGTTGAAAAGTGGGTGGAATATTGGTAAGCATTAGCTGGAATAAATCAACAGAGATAGTTAGTACCTATATGGGAGAAAAAAAACAAATGCAAAACGAAAAAATAGAGAAGTAAAACGGAAGTAAAAGCGCAAGTAAATTCTTGTACTATAATAAACTCGAAGCAATCGACCATGGCAATGGCAAACTGCAACTGATTTTTACTTAAATATAATAACTTTTGTTTAAGTAAAAAAAACCCAACATGTATGTATAGGGTGAGGCAGATCTGTATCAGCAATCATTGGTGAATGTTAATGTTTTTTCATTTTTATTTTTCAGACAATTACTATCATGGGCGTAGCCAGGTAGGGGCAGGGGGGTGCTCGAGCAACCCCCCCTCCCCTAACTTTCAAATTTTCCTTATATATATATAAAATAGTACCCTGAAATGGCAGCTTAATAGGGTCGAGACCCGCCTTATTGAACCACCCTCTATGCATGTATGTATTTATGTTTGTACATTCGTATGCAAGTGCTGTACTTTCCTGCCTACTAATTTCGTCATGAACACAATTTGTTTCTTTGTTTTTATTAATTTTGCTCCCTTGCCTTTTAAATTAAATTTATCTTCATTTTTCCCTTTACTGTTTATTTTCAAGTAGATATATTTTTATTTTTGTATTCTTTTTTTATTTGGTAATTTGATCCTTTGGACACACTCGCTGCACCATTCGCTTATGCCCATTATAATATAATGATGGCGGCGACCAGATCGGTGGCAACAGCAACTGCGGTGTGGTCTGGTCTGCGGTTTATGTACATGTGTATGTGGTGTTGTGTGGTGAGTTTTTGGAGGTGACATGCCAGTATGAATATGTACAAACAAATATACAAACAGACATGTACACAAATGTCTATACCCTGTCGCCAATTTGAAGTGCGCTTCTAAATAAAAGCTGTCAGGCAGATTTTATTCAAAAAGACCTTTTCAAGTCAAGTTAAAATTTTACTTCTTCCTGGCTCGCAATTTAAATACAATTCCATCGCGGAAATTTATACATATTCGGGCATATTTCTGGAGGCTTCATTGGAAGATCTGCGATGGACGGAACAGGTGTAGACTATAGGTCAACGGCTATGTTTGCTGCGAATTTTAGACTAAACGATAAAAAAAGGCAGCGAGATTCACACCAGTTAACTCGCGTTGTGCGCCTATTGCTTATTATAAGCTCTGATTTTATGGAGTAACCCACATACTAAATCTGTAAAATCTAAAAAAAATTTGCTAATTAAGCGCTCACAAAGTAGCTGTCATTGCAATGCTCTTCAAGGATTTCTCGAAACAGGGATATGCTTGACCACTTCATGGCCGATAAGGTAGCAAGACAGGAGAGGAATATTCGCTTAAGCGCGACTTCCGAAGAAATGGAAAACACCAGATCAACAACGTAACCCATATGTAAGCGAGCAGTGAATATCTAGCCGAAAGGCCAAGAAAAATTTAAGTAAATCGTTAAAACAAAAAATAACACGAATTTATCACTACTCGCCAACGCTTCACCATTCCCGATTACTTTAATGCTGACAAACTCTTTACCGCTCACGAACTCTTGAATCACTCGTATTCTACACAACGAAAAATCTTTCGCGACTCACTACGTATGGACTTGAATTTTTCACAACTAATAAATCCTGCACGACTCACGAATTTTTTACCGCTCACGAGCTCCTAAGTACTCGCGAATTTTTAACCACTCGCGAATCTTTCGCCCCTCATAAACTTTTCACCGCTCACGAACTTTACGCGAATTTGCTGACAAGTTCTTTATCACTCTCGCATAGTTCAGCAGTTAAGAATTCTCTAGAACTTTAAAAATTGTTCATAAATTATTCACGGCACGATTTTCGTACCACTCACGCATTCTGCGCCGCACAAAATTTTTACCCCGCGAACTCTTGCCCACTTTTCTCTTACAATAATAGCAAAATTAGCTCTGATAAAGCATTTTAGACCCCCTCACTTGAAAAACGTTATTAATTATTCGTACTATTTTATCTATTTTCTTTATATGTACATATATTTTTTTTTTCTTATATATTACTTAATTTCTTTTTTTTTTAATTTCTTCGTGGCTTTGGTATCTTTTTTATTTTTATTTATTTTATTTTTTTCAGTGATCCATTTTTTGCGCGTGCATAACTTTTTCGTCTCAACCTTTACCACAAAAATAACAACATGCAATACAGAAACAGATGTAACCTTCAAAATGCAAAGAAAAACTTGGACAACTGCTGTAACTATTACAACAACGACAATATTATAGGATTTTGCGGTAAATGTTTAAAAATAAATGAATCAGTTGATACCTATGCCGCGCATGTCTTTTGAGGTTACAGAAGCACTGATCATTGGAATCTAGTTACAAACAAAAATAAACAAAACAATATAAGAAAATTGTACATAAAAGTGAGACATAAAAATTTGCCGAATGAAAAAGTGAATGTGTGCAAAATGTATTTAGTTTAATACACCTTGAATGTGTGTGTAGAAAAAGTTATTGGTAAATAGAAGCAACAAATCATAAGAAAATTTAGAAACGAAAAAATACAAATTTCAAAAAACAATTAAAATTAAATTAATGGGAAAATAAAAGAACTAAATAGTGAAAAGAATCAAAAAAATTTAAAAAGATTAAAAAAAAATAAAAATTAAAAAAGAAAATTTTGTGTAAACGCCTCCAGCTCGCTTAAAATTAATACGTATCAACATCAAAGTGATAAGCACATGATATCGTCAGTACAATTTCTGCAACTTTCGCACAGATCTAAAAAATTTTAACATAACTTTTTAATTAAGGGTGAGTCATTTTTAATTAATATAGAATTTTTTCTCAAATACTTTTATTCCAATTTTAAAAATATTTTAAGACAAGTTTTTAGTAAAAAAAAATTAAAAATTTTCTACAACTACTATTTTTGTCACACATTTGACCTAATCCAAAGCAACTCCCAAAATTAAGTGCCCATCAAAAACGAACCCCTAATCGAAAGTCACATTTACTCAGCTAAGTAAACAGAGTAACTAACAAATATTCGAACAAATATATGAACGTAATAAACGAACCGCAACGAAAGAGACATCACCGTTTTCATTTTAACCAACTTCAGCAATTTTTTCCACACAATAGCTCAGTCACTCCACCAATCCATCCATCCAAGTGGCTTGTTAACCAGCAGCCAGTGAAATGCCATGCCGCATCCACGACAAACAAATGCATATATACCTACTCGCACACCTTAACGGTGAGTCAGCCACATCAGCACTGGTGTGGCCAGCGCAAAGGGGCGCGAATAAACAAAAGAGTTCCCTGCGCTGCGCTGCGCCAACCACGACGACGATGATGATTCGCCATTGCCAGCCAGCCGCCTTCATCATCATCGCCGTGGTCTTTATTGTCAACTAAAATTGCATACATATGTACATACGTACGTATGGTCGTCCAGATATGGCATGCATCCCTGTTGGGCCACTGCGCACCTCTCCGCTTTTTCGTTTTTGCTGCGCGCATATTCTTCTCCGGCCGCGCGCAAAGTTGGTGGTGCTCCCTTGCTTTTCCCCTGCGTTGCGTACATTTGACATTTATGTTGCTGCTGTCTCTATTTGTTTTTGCTTTATGCTCAGTGCCTGTCGGCCCTCCGCACATTAGCGCCTGTGTGCGTCGAGGTAACGCTTCAGTGCGCGCGGCGTTTTGGTTCGTTTCATTTGTAAGCATTCACTCAGTCGTTCGCTTGTTGTTTTTTTTTTTTGGTTTTACGGTGGTTGCTACGTCAGTGTTGTGTGTTGATGCTGCTGCTTGTTTTTCTTTTATTTTCCTACATACAACTACTTTGCTGCCTGTCGCCGCTGTTTCAGTTGTTGTTGCTGCTGACGACTGCCGTCGGGGCTAAATTCAACAACGTATCAAATTTCAACACAATGTGCGTGTGTTCGTTTATATTCCTTCAACTTCCATTTTTCATTACAATTTTTCCTTTGCCCACCGCGTTTGCCTTTTTCTGCTGCTGCTGCTGTTGCTTTTAGAGTTTTTTCTTTTTATTTCGTTTTATTTTACTTTTTTCCCACTTTTGCATTTAGTACATATTTTTGTGTTTGTTTAATTTCTCTTTGTTTGCGCTTTATACGCCTTCTTGTTTGCCTTTTAATTTTCCATACTCTTCAGTTCAGTAAATTGGATGTTCATGCCACCGCATTTATGCTGTCTCTCGCCTTTGTATTATTTGGAAATCCAGTCAGCTGGTTTGTAACTTTTTGCATGGCTTGGGGGCACGACTCGTGTCCATTTCCTCTGTCGAAACAAACGGCCCACATTCAGGTTACTAATATTCGCGTTAGTAATCTTTAGTAGGCGACTTAAAGTTAATTCATAAACAAAGAAATGAATGAACGCAGAAATGTAAGAATGCGTGAATGATTTAAGTTTTTGAAAAATAAGGAAATCGAATGAAATAGCGAATACTGCACATAGTGGGCGTTTGTCTTGGAGCAAGCCGCTCGCCATATAAAAGTGTGTACCAGGATCTGGTCGTACGCTAGGTTCGGGACCAACCACGTAATACAAAATTCCAATGAAAATTTCCGATAAGCCTCGCATGAGATCTGCGTCTTTTGATGACGACCATGGCGAACGTTTAAAGGACTATGATTTGAGAGTATGAATCTGGAATGTTCGGACCCTTAACGGCAATATTAATCTGCCCGGCTGACTGATGTCCGCGGGAAGACTAAGGCTGACATCACCAACGTAGTGCACGAACGTTTCGCCCCAATCTGCATCAAATTTCGATCATTCAGCGACGAGACGTCCAAAGATTTATTTTATAAACGTCACCACCAAAAAATTCAGCTTTCACCGTCAAAATATCCGGAAAGGCCCTTAGGCTTCCTCTTTGCAGCAAAAAAATGTGCGCCACGGATTAGTACTTAAAAGGAAAATGCTGAACGTTGAGAATGTCACACCTGCCCTCTAAAAGAACTCTTCAACAATTTGACATAAACGCATATGCCGCATCGAAACCACATTTCCCGCTCACTACACTACAAACTGCGAAAGAAGTAGGATTTCGGCGAGCTCCAGTGCGAGTTATGTGGAACCGATGTAGGGAGCTGAAGAGGGTAGCGGGAGGTATTGCTGCAAGAGGTTAGGGGCCGAAACCCGCGAGTGCGAAAAGCTTTAAATGCTGAATGCTAAGTAGAGCGCCCGAAAATTGTATTAGAAAGTTTGGCGACTTGCAGAAGGTTTCAAGACCAGAGCGAACTCTTGTAGGAACAACGACGCCGAACTAGTGACCGATGTCCAGAGCATGCTTAAATTCTAGAGGAAACACGTTTCCACACCGTTGAATGGTAACAGCACTATTGCAAGAGGAGCAGATTCAACCGCACTACGATGACAAGCTACGAACAGCAATATCGCGGTTGAAAACAACAAAGCTGCGGGAGTTGACAGAATGTCAGCTGAGCTATTCAAGTACGACGGCGAGGAGTTGATGAGGCGTATGCATCAACTCTTATACAGAATATGATCGCTTTTCGAGTGTGTTGTCTGAAAAACTAAAGCCTGGTGAATTCACTCTATACTACTCACTGCATTCATTATATGCAAAATCTTGGAAAGAATCCGCGATCCACATATTTAATATATTTCAAAGACAAGATATTCGTTTGTACGAAATGGGGTTGCCTTTCCGCCGCGATGCCTGAATTTATAACTCCCGTAAAATAAAGAGGACTGTATAAAATTACGTTTAGCAGTATCACCAGCTCAGTCGCAATTGGAAAGAACCTTTCCGAAATGTTTGATACCACACGAGGCTTCTGAAAAGGTGGCTTCTTATCGGGTGATTTCTTTAATCTGATGTAGAGAAAATAATCAGAGCTTAAATGTTGGGAGTATGTCGATGAAATCGATATCATTGGCCGTCACAACCTCGGTTGAAGCAATGCGGGTGGTATTGCTGTTGAATGAGGTGATAGCCTATTATCAAACAAACGGTCAGCGTATGCGAGTTTAAACAATTAGGACACAGGTGGGTTTTAAAATTCCAAAGTAGAGGACTTCGTTTCTTTGGGAACTAGCATTAAGACTCTTCAGAATATCTGCCATGGAATCCAACGGAGAATTTCTCTTACCGAAAACTGCTTCTTTAGACTGAGTATTCAACTGGTTGTAAATACTTTTGCGACTAACAAAAATCCCACATTATATCGCTCCTGGCAAATGGCGCAGAAAGAGGCGACAATTGGAGTGCTTGAGAGAAAGAATCTGAGGATAATTGATGGCCCTTCGCGGGCCATCCTTCGGAGTCAATGGAAGTATGAACTGTCTTGAGAATAACGACGACATTGACATAGTGTTGCGATTTAAAATACAGCGAGACCGCTGGCTGGGCCACATCATACGAATGGATCATAGTGCTCCAGTTTTGAAAGTTTTTTATACAGTACCCGCTGGTAGTGACAAAGGAAAAGGAAAGCCTCAGCTGCGTTGGAAAGACTAGATGCTTAGAGTCTGACTCCCCTTAATGTTTCTAATCGACAAAGGAATGATTGGCATGCTATATTAAAATCGGTCAAAATCTTGTAAGCGCTTATAGCGTCAATAAAAAAGAATACCATTCACTTTTTGAATACATAAGAACTTCAAATCATGCAGGGTCATACAAAACTTTTTGGTTTCTTTACATTCACATGTTCGCAACTCAAATAATGGACAATTTATTCACACCTGATGAAACACGCTAGCAGAAGAACTCGTTTACGACCTTCATTCAGCACTTAACCAAGGCATTGGTGTCCACACTTGTTCTAGCTTCTTTTTTAATGTACTTCTACTTTTGCAAGCCATTTTCATACATACGTAAGCATATACATATGTATACATAGATACAAAGCACACATTTGCATGTGTATGTATGTATATAAGGGCGGGTAAATTTTTTTTACTACGCAGGTATAGCTCAGGATAATGCTACTTGATATTCGAAGTAAATTTGCCGAAGAAACCATGGGCCTGCTGGCGGAAGTTTCAAGTAAAAGTTGTCCAGAAATGGATTCCTAACACAAAAACCTATTACAGCATATTTTTATAAAAACTGTAAACAGCTCTTTACGGCACTACCTCGAATTTTAAAAGCTGCTGAAAAAGCCTTTTTTTGCAATTTGGCAAGCTCGAAACTAGATTCCAGACTAATGGTTTCTTCGACAAATTTGCTTACAAAATCACGTTGAATACTCATATGCTAAAATCGCGTAGCAAAGAAAATCTCCCATACAAATTGAGCCGCCCTAATGTGTATAGTAGTAGCTTCATGAATTGGCAAGGCAGGGGGAAAAATGTGTCAATGTTGACAATTTCACGTGCACAAATATGTGCTTATGTATATGAAATGCGTACGAAAGGAAAGAGAAAAGCTACACTTAGCATTAAGCAGAGTGAAACTACTATAAAAAATAGTTAAGGCGACTTTTAATGGCTTCACGCCTTTCCAAAGGCAAGCAATAAACTACATACATATGTATATGAAGCACTTGAAAGCGCTCGTCCGTTGATTATATGAATAAAATACATGCTAATGTACATACACCTCATTGATCAATAAGTAGTACTGCTAAAGTCCGTTAGTCGTAGTGGCAAGTTGAAGTTCATTGCGAGAATTTAACTATATAAGAGGATTAAAGCTGTTCGTAAATAGTGAAAGGAAGAAATGAGCGGTAGTCGCTCTAATTAGTTTCCGCGATAAAATATTTTGATGGGTAATAAGAGATGGTGTGATTTTATGAGGAAGAAATTATAATTAAAAGGTAATAAGAATGGTCAAGGATACTAAAGCTTAAAAAAAAAAATACATATATTGCATGGGTGTATATTAGGATGCCTTATCAAAAAAATTGAAGGGTTTCCGATGGAATTAAACCGATTTGAAAATACCTCCAAAATTTTCATAATCCGAGCTAAACCGATTTGAAAATACCTCCAAAATTTTCTTTATTTTTATTTCGTTGATAAAATTTGTAAACATTTTTACGCAGACCTTTGAAGTTTAAGTTTTTTTATCATCTGAAGTGATTTAAAAAGAAAAAAATATTTTTGAAAATAATTTTTTTTTTTTTGGAAACAATTTAATTTTGTGCGGTATTTTCAAATGGGCCCTTAAATCATATAATAATCGTAATAATTTTCCGAAATATTTTGGCGGAAGTCTTAAGGTTAAACTTCGATAGCAATAGTACCGATTTTTTTCAATTGTGAGTGATGCACCTTAATGTTTTTATTAAAAAAACCTAAAAATAAAAAAAAAATATGATTAGATGCACGAACAAATATTCTTGAACTGAACCTTCTTTATCGAGTGCGGATAAATATTTAACGCCACGCTGAAGGTAGTATACGGTGCGTGGAAAGAAAACGAACGGCTGCGTTGGACCCTAGTAGGGGCGGAAAAGCCAAAGACAAGGATATAGGCAAAACGAAAGATAATGATAACGACAGAGATGAAGAAAAATGCAAAGGCAAAGATGCAGTCAAAGATAAGGCCAGAGAAAGAGACAAATATAAAAATACATACAGAGATTAACTTTGAACTTAAGAAGATGAAGGTGAAGATGAAGATGAAGAGGAAAATTACGAGGAAGCTGAAGATTGAAGATTAAGAGGAAGATGACGATGACGATGAAGAGAAAGATGAAGATGAAGATGAAGATAAAGATAGAGATAGGATAAAGACAAAAATGAAGATGATAAAGATAAAGGAAAAGATAAAATATTAAAAAGAAATAAATGAAGGAAAAGATAAAAATAGACAAATATCAAGATAAAAATGAAGATGAAGATTTAAATTAAGACTAATATTAGATTGGGATTAACTTAAGACAAGCACTAATTTTGTTCTTTGTAATAATAAAACCCCTGAAAAACAAAAAAACTAAAAAAACGCGCATGTTTCACGCACCTGCTCTGGTCACCTTATTTTTTCGAATACATGCATGTATTTATGTATTTCGAACTTGTTTCCAAAAAAATATTTATGTTCCAAAATTCTTCACTTTTTTGTGGTATGCGCGTAATAAATTTTTTAATAAATCGTTTCTCAACCACAAAAAGACATGTTACTACATACTCGTGCATAAGGTAGTAAAGAAAGGAATACAAAAAATCGTTTATCAGTCAGCGGAATCTCTAAATGAGTGTCACAGCAGCTATATGTATATATTTTTTTTTAACTTCTGGCGTGTGAGACTCATTGACTGACGGTCTCGGCTATTAAAAAATGTAAGAAAACGATAAAGAGCATTAAGAAACACGACAACAAATCAGTGTTATGTGAATTGGGAATAAAAAAAAAATCTTAAACTGTAAAAACCAGAAGAATACAAAGCAAAGAAACAATTCGAAAAAAGTGTTGATCATAAATTTTCATATAATTTATGGATTTTTATATGTACGTATGTGCGCATACTTGCATATGTACATACTACAACATAAAGCCAAGCCCCTTAAGCTATTGAGTGCTCTTATGGGTTACTGCGAAATAGGAGCTTTGAACAAGGTGGAGTCTGCAGAAAAAATGGAAAGTCGCTAACGCTAATGAGTAGAGATTTTCGTTTATGTTTGCTTGATCCTTAACTGTTAACTTAAAACGAAATAAAGAAGCATTATCCAAGCGACTACACCGTGCCGGAAAAATTTTAGCTTCATATTTATTACAGGCTCTCGAGGCGCTACTAAATAAAAAAAAGAAATATACCCATCCGCTCTCAGGGTTTTAGAACAAGAGAAGGAACTCCGAATTGGTTTTACGGATCTGTGCCTTCCGACGTTTAACATAAAATGCATACTTTCACTGGCACAATGAACGGCCTCAACCCCGGACTGTTAGTCCCATTTGGTATACTGACAAGACTGACACTGGCGCCCAAGCAGTGGTCTGAGGTGTATCACCCAGGAGGCTCCTAGCATGCAAAAATTTAACTCTGTATTTCAGTTCAAAGTTGTATGCCATTGAGGCAATATATACACTCGTGACCACAGGACTGCGCTGCTCGCACTGAAAGCATACGAGGTTACCTAAAGCTGGTGTGGGCTTGTTTTCAGCTTCGTCATCTGGGAAACGGGTTTACCCCATTCACATGCCTGGCTACAGTAGAGTTATGTGCAATGACGTGGCAGGTATGCTCGCCAGTAATTCGGCTGCATAGGGATTTATGCCATGGATCTCTGTTGGGTGAAGTTATTTGTATCTGGACGGGGAACNCCAGAAGAATACAAAGCAAAGAAACAATTCGAAAAAAGTGTTGATCATAAATTTTCATATAATTTATGGATTTTTATATGTACGTATGTGCGCATACTTGCATATGTACATACTACAACATAAAGCCAAGCCCCTTAAGCTATTGAGTGCTCTTATGGGTTACTGCGAAATAGGAGCTTTGAACAAGGTGGAGTCTGCAGAAAAAATGGAAAGTCGCTAACGCTAATGAGTAGAGATTTTCGTTTATGTTTGCTTGATCCTTAACTGTTAACTTAAAACGAAATAAAGAAGCATTATCCAAGCGACTACACCGTGCCGGAAAAATTTTAGCTTCATATTTATTACAGGCTCTCGAGGCGCTACTAAATAAAAAAAAGAAATATACCCATCCGCTCTCAGGGTTTTAGAACAAGAGAAGGAACTCCGAATTGGTTTTACGGATCTGTGCCTTCCGACGTTTAACATAAAACGCATACTTTCACTGGCACAATGAACGGCCTCAACCCCGGACTGTTAGTCCCATTTGGTATACTGACAAGACTGACACTGGCGCCCAAGCAGTGGTCTGAGGTGTATCACCCAGGAGGCTCCTAGCATGCAAAAATTTAACTCTGTATTTCAGTTCAAAGTTGTATGCCATTGAGGCAATATATACACTCGTGACCACAGGACTGCGCTGCTCGCACTGAAAGCATACGAGGTTACCTAAAGCTGGTGTGGGCTTGTTTTCAGCTTCGTCATCTGGGAAACGGGTTTACCCCATTCACATGCCTGGCTACAGTAGAGTTATGTGCAATGACGTGGCAGGTATGCTCGCCAGTAATTCGGCTGCATAGGGATTTATGCCATGGATCTCTGTTGGGTGAAGTTATTTGTATCTGGACGGGGAACAGGGCGCTAGTCAAATACGGTGATAACATAGAGGCTTAATCCTTTATCCATGAAATATCAACAAGCAGAACAGAAACACTCCTTCACCTTACAAGGCATTAAGTACAGGCTTTCTTGCTGGCCACTGCATGATAATGGAGCACTTTTCGTACTTCGGAGCTATTTACTCTGAACAAAGTGCTTTATGCGTCCATGTGAAGCCTCTGTTACAAATACAATACAAACCATGTGCCGTTCGGAGGCGGTAATCACAATTATCAGGGAAGTTTACCAAGTTTGGTACACTGATGGATGCAAACTTGATGATGAGCGTACTGAGGTCGGCGTATTTGGACCTAAATCTCGGACAAGAGTACCAATGGGCACATACCCAACCATATTCCAGGCAGAAATTTTCATAATTTTAATGTGTGCCCGCAAGTGTTTTCGTTGAAGGCCCAAAGCGACTACAATAAACATCGTTACGAACAGCCAGGCAGCAGTAAAATTCTTAAGAGTTACCAAGGCTATTGAGGCAGTTGTATAAGTCTACTGAACAAAACTACTGAGCGAAACAAGATTACCTTGTGGCAAGTTGAGATCTTAACGGCTTTAATGCAACGAAAGTGCTGACGCTCGAGAAATCGGAGCCCTCAGCCTTTCTGTGGTTCGTCCTAGGCTTATACGGAGTAATGTCGGGAGGGTCTAAGAACTATTACTGCTTAGCTGACAGGTCATTGCAAGCTAAAGTACCACCGTAAGTGGACCGCAAGTCCCGTGGGCTGCCGGAAGGAAGCTGAAAGTATATGTATATGTACTATATGACGGGCCACGTAGAACTAGCCTTAGACTTTTACACCTCGCAGAGAGATTATTCTATCCATCCAGAATCTGGAACTTGGCACCCTGCAAAATGTTAAACTTCATGAAAAGCCTTAGCTTGAAACGACTTCTTAGTGGATTCTGGAATCAGACTTTTCGATCTGGGATTTTCACTAGAAATGCATCTCCTTTTAACCCTCGGATCTTTGAGCTACCTTCGGTCGATGGTTTTGTTTGGAGGCATACAACACTCATCATGCGGTGAAGTTAAAAAGTCTGCAGCTTCTGCATATACATAAAATATGCTAATTACTTCTTTTTCTGTGGCAGCGATTAATTTCATAAAACTGCACTTCTCAAACAATTTATGAAGATGGCTAAAACAAAAACAGTGTTTACTAATATTTCACTTGGGAGTGGCAATTAATTGCCCATTGCGATTGATTCATGTTTGTGCGATAAATTCGAAAAATCGTTGCAACTGACGCACCCATTGATAAATTGTCTAAAGCTTGCGATCATCAGCAGCTGATCGTAAAAGCGAGACAACCGAACAAAACAACAATGTAAATGTTGAGTAAGCTACTTAACAGTTAGCCAGCTGTAAGAACAGGCATTCCTGCGTGCCTTTGTACATACATATTCGCACAAAACAGGTAAAAAAGACATAGGCAGTAATGTTGTTTTTTAATGAAGCCACCAATTTGTTGAACTGCTGATCGATAGATAGATTAAACTGATATACAAATTATTGCATAATTAAAAGTTACACAGAATGCCATAAATTGTCACGACCATAAAATAAATTTTTACATAATTTTTAAATGCGTTTTTAATGAATTGAAAGTATGAATGAATGGTCAGTCATAAATGAAAAACCTTTGACATGTTAAAATGGCAACAACTCTACGATCGCTTACAATGCAATTGCAACAGCGTCGATTGTCAGCAATTGTCGTTTACTGTCGTTTTAATTGTGACACATTTAAAATGAAACGTGATTTTTTTCTAAACAACTGTTAACTGGTTTTTTTGCAATGCATTCTTGCGAATGATTAAGTGGCATTGGAGCACCACTAAGTGATCGCGCCGTGTCTGAAAAGCGCTAAAAATAATAAACGTTTGTATGTATTTTTAAGTGCCGAGACATACAGTCTGCCACGCACAACTCATTTGTCATATTTCACAGCCAATTGACACTATCAAAGATCGTTTACACCACCACACTCTCGAGTTGGAGCACATCAGATCAACACCATCATTCCAGCACATCATCACATCAGGGCAGCACAAAAAAAAAAACTAAACAAAAGCACAACGCCTATTCAAGCCCACATTTGTGCTTGTTATGTGCATATGTATGTATGTATTTGTTTATTGTCCACTTTACTGGATCGCCACTTGTTGTGCGCTGATCCTCAATTTGCAGCCACACCATCACGTCAGTTACATATTGAGTAGTTGCCACACCACTATCGTCGTCGACTTGTTAAACCCCCACTGCTATTCCCTCATCTGCTACAATCGTTTGTATGTATGTATGTATATATGCCTACTCCCCATTACTATTTCACTGCTGCCTCACGCTAATCTCTAGTCTCGCATCTGATAAATTCTTGATGAGTTTCCCGGCTAGCCACTAGACTTGTGTGTTTGTATGTTGTGTTGATGCCTTAGTTTGTTTGGCCTTAGAGGCCTGGGCTAAGACTCCGACTGTTTGCTGACTGCCTTTTATGCTGCACTGTTGGTGGCTTTCTCACCAGAATCTGTTTATGTCTCCAAGCGTGTAACAGCTTTGAGCTGATTGGACTTAAAAGCGCACTGCACAGTGGGTAAGGTTATTAAAAAAGGTGTTCGGAAGTAACCACAGAAAAGTGAGAGAGCTTGAATTTACTGACATTACGGTTGTGTGATAGGGCGAGGTCTGGACGGTAACCACTAGAATGACGTTCTTGAGGCCGCTGAACTTTGTCACAAATAAAGTTTCTCCCTTGGTTCTACAAAAAATAAATCGAAATTGCCTTCCTTTGGTGAACTTTAATTTACTGACATTAGATGTACGTTAAATTGGTGGGAA
>NW_016157773.1:19033-29609 GCF_001687245.7 Rhagoletis zephyria | reverse complement strand
ATTTCATTCGGAAGCCATACAATTTGCTTGACTTTTGCTCGGCTTTTGGTCGTTATTCAATTACCACAAAATAAGCTATTAAGTTCAGGAAGGCGCTTGTCTCGGTATTTATTTATGTATGTTTTTTTAACAATTTATGGAATTCGCTGTGTCTTTTTTATTTTTTCGCAACTTGTGAATTCGATAATGTTAAGATATGCTTTTCTAGCAAGAAGAAGTATTATTTTTATATGGGAAGGCAAATAAATAGAGTATCCAATGTAGAAGAGACTTATGATTATTTTAAAGGTTTTCCATAGTTCGATAGTAACAGTTATTAAATTCCCGTTTAAGTCGGTACGTACTTTATTGTTTCTTAGCTTAGATAAAACGAAGAAGAAGCCTATTGCTAAAAAGAGAGTGACGATTACGGTGCGACGGATTTATCCGTTTTCCTGAGCCAGTGAAAGCATGCGTCCTCAGAAATATGTAACGCGAAACAGTGAAAACGCCTGACGGCTTAACCTGGGATCGGGCGAAAGGAAAACAGCTCGCTGTATAAATCGTGGATCCCAATAACGGAAGGTATGGCTTCCGTTGGAAACATTCATCGATAACTATACATATGTATGTATGTATATCGATATTTTTATCGAATTTACTTTTTATCGATATTTAATGCGTGTTCCTCGAAGTGCTGGACACTCGTAAGGGAAGTGCTGGACGGATTCTATCTCCTTCTCATGCCTGCAGAAATCATTTTACGGGACTCCGAACCTAGCGGCCATATGGCCAATAGTCCAGTGTCCCGTTAGTATTTCTGTGAGAAGCCTTACGTTTGGCTTTGATAGCCTTAAGAAGCTCCGT
The DNA here is from genome assembly GCF_001687245.7 of Rhagoletis zephyria. Taxonomy (NCBI): domain Eukaryota; kingdom Metazoa; phylum Arthropoda; class Insecta; order Diptera; family Tephritidae; genus Rhagoletis; species Rhagoletis zephyria. The sequence continues at coordinate 28,763 of NW_016157773.1, read as the reverse complement.
GGTCCTTATTCGTAGAGCCGTGGGGCCTGAGCGAGCGCGATACCATACAGGTGTACAGATTATTCCACCTACTGTTGGTAGCTGCCCTGGTCACTGTCTCAGCTTCTGAAGACAGAAATCGCAGAAAATACTACAGTGATCTAGGAGTCTATGGGACTCTCTCAGACATAGCTTCTGAGAGAAGACCAAGATCCTGTTCCAATTTCCATTTTGGAGTCTCTGAAAATGGGTATTTCGTCATCGTTTAGAACAATATTAAATTCCAGTCATATCTGTAATGAAAATGGATATCCAAGTTTCGATGGAATCAGTATCCGTGACCTGATAATCATAGCTACTGTACTGTGTACTTTCGAGGACCCTTGCAAGTTGTTCGCAGCCTGTTAGACGTCCTGAGTCGTAGAGCGATATTAGCAGCGACTTTGTGTGGGATGTCCGGGATGTTGGCCGGGGTCGTTCAGTAAACCACTCCCGTTGTACATAGGTATGCTTGTCGTTGCACCTTTTGCAGGTTGATAGGATTTGATGTCAACCTCCTTCAAGTATACCAGCGAGCCATAGGTGAGAATAGGTCTAACTACCGCCGTATAAATGCAGTGTATTATTTGCGGTCGTAACCCTTAGTCTTTCTCAAATCGTACATTTATAGGAGTAGTGTTTATTAAGCGTATTTTTCTTGCTCTCTTCGGCGTTCTTTTTCGAAGAAAGTTTAGAGTCGAAAATAACCCCCAAAACCTTTTGACAATTTAGGATTTCCTCAATTGAAGGACGGAGTTCGAAATATGTCTTAGCTTAGCTTTTTATGTGCGAAGCAAGAATTCGTTTAACCCCCGAACATTTATAGGGATGGAAGGATCAGATAGCCCAAGCTACTTTAGGATGTTCTAGGTTGTTCTGTCACAAGAGTGACTGTATCCCATGCGTTAGCACACCCAGAGAAGTGGACTTCCATCAAGTGTTCTAGTGTATCAATCCTGCTTTCGGTGTCCAGGCAACCGGGAGAAACAGGGTCTTTCGAAAGGAACCTTCGCACAAAATTTGATCCACGATGCCTTCTTTACCTTTTTTATCCCTTTCTTAAACGCATTGATGTTGCGACGATATTCGTGTCAGTCCTCCGCTACCTTAGTAAACTTCGTCTTATTGAAAGCTTTCCCATCTGCTGTCCTAAGTTTCCTTAGCTCCGCCGTCCACCACTCAGTATGTCGCCTGGGAGGTTTGCACTCAAGACTGGTAATTTGCTGCTGGCAAAAAATTCTCCAGTCGAAACTAACAGCTTCTCAACAAAAGAAAATGCCACTTTGCTCTTTTAATTTCCTCGTCATTGCTGGATTTTTATGAACTCGAACAGCTGATAATTTCAGAAAGGTAAGCAAACCCTATAAATACGCGAATATACCAAATTTTGTAAGTTCACAGCTGTTAAATACTTAACGTACACGTGAATGTTAATGCCAATATAAAGTTTAGTCCTACCACTAACAAATGATGTTTCACATCAATAATCCCTTTTCTGCGTTGGAATTTTAAGATTTCATTGCCTTTTCTAGCCAGCGACAACCGCCCCGCCACAGCAACAAACTTGCGCTGCAATTTCAGCATGGAGCAACAAATAGCATTACAACTTTCGCATGCTTACACAAAAAAAAAACCAATGAGTAATTACCAATAATGATTTTGATACATTGTTATGGCCGGTAATATTCATCGCGGAATTTATCTGCGCCTCGGACGCAGCAATTCAAAGCAGACAAAGCAAATCATCCAACCCATTCCATTTATCAGTCAGACGGCTGCGGTAGAGAACAAAATAGGCAGACATGAAGTCAGTCAGTCAAACAGCTCAGTTGCACTTTGAGCAAATTCATCCTAGTGCTGAAGATTCGCATGCCTTCAGCATTGGAGAAAAGTAAGGCGGCCCCGTAAGAAGCTTGAAGTTAACTTTTGAATGATTTGCTCAAGGTTCGCGCCCTTTTCTTTACCCCTTGTATGTGCGCATAGATACATATGTATGTACATATGTACGTTAGGGCGGGTCAATTTGTATAAGAGATTTTTTGAGTATGCACGTATAGCAAAGAAGGATTATACGTGTAATTCTAAGCAAATTTGCAAAGGAAACCATGGGGCTAAAATTAATTTGGCGTTTACCAAATTGCGAAAACTGAACTTATCTTTTCCTTAAAACTTCCACCAGAGGGTGCAACAGTTAAAATTTTTAAATTTTCCTCGAAACCTGTTTTCGCAATTTGGCAAACTACACATTGACTTCACACCCATGGTTTCTTCTGAAAATTTGCTAAGAATTACATGTCGAATCCTCCTATGCTATACGCGCATAGTAAAAAAGAATTTACCTGCCCTAATGTACGTGTTTTTTTCTAGAGACAACTACGATTGCAACGCACGGTTTTTAATCTACAGAATATGCGCCAAATAGACATCAAGATATAGAAGATATGCATGAATATGTGCCTGTGTGTGTGTATGTGAAATTATTGTCGATTTGCTTTGATACAATGGCGCACATAAATTCACAGATATTGATGACTTTTGATCACCGGCAGTGGTCATGTTTTGCAGATAAAATTTTATTACCCAGAACACAAAGGGAGCAGAGGTCACGCTTACAAGTTATTGCGATGCAACAGATTTATGCACAAACATATGTACGCTGGTTTAGAAGGGGGGAAAATATATACGACAAGCGTTGAAAGATCTGAGATGTGCAAGCATTTGTGGTAACTTTTAACTGACAGCTGAAGCAACTAAATAATGCTTATTACAACTTATGTTGTTGTTGCCGCCTTTAAAGTTTTATCACAATGGCTATTTTAGTACACAGCTGTCCCCTTTGCAATTTCAATTATCGCCTTTTCACACCATGCAGGCGTGAAATAAGCGAAACGTTGCTGCATCCAAACAACGCTGTTCATGCAACATTTTGAATATAGACTGCTTCTTGGCGCTCTTCGCCACCCTCGGCAACTTCATCTATGTACATAATTTGGCAGCTTTAACTGGGTGGAGGAAACATTTCAACGCGCTCAAGCAAGTAAGTAGTACGGGCGCGTACAAACAACTTTCAATTTCCTTTCGAAAAGACAATGATGAAACAAATAAAAAAAATAACAAAAAAAGTTCATTTGTACATAAATATGTATGCATGTACGTACGAAATTATGCATCTGAAGCTGCCGGCTGAGATTTTGGTGCAGCATACCAGCTGCGTTTGTTGTAGCTATAATAGTTGTTTAGTTTATGTGTTCGAGATGTATGTATGTACATATGTACGTAGATATGTATGTTGCTTTCTTGTTCTCAACTTGTTGCTGTTGCCAGTCAGTTGTTGTAGTAATTGCATGAAGCAATTCATTGCAATGTTTAAAGGTGATTGTTGCCACACCTTCGCCTTGTTGTTACATGGACTATTTTTTGTTAGTGAGTGCAAAATTGCTGGGGCTTAGGACGGTGTTTTCAGAGCGGAAAATGGGGGAAGCATTTGGAACTTTTTGCTAAGTGTACATACATAGGTTAGATTAAATTAGTTTTAAAAGCATTTCTGTTGTAGCTAGGAGAGTTTAAGAAGGATTCGCTCTTAAGTTTAACCCAGACCTAAGGTAATAAATAAGCTTGCTAGTGAATGCCGGACGGTCCCATATAATATGCCTGCCTTTCTTCTTCTTCAACCCTGCTACGTCTGCCGTCTAGCACAAACTTTTGACCCTTTAATTTTCCTTTATTAATTTCTGGCTTACAGCTTAAACGCTATGCCGTAAAGCCACAGGCGTTTGTCTCTCGCTAATTTGCACAGACACAAGTCAACACGTCAGCGGTGGGTGCGTTTGAATTACCCGAAATGCAACTTAATTAGGTGCAGCTGTCAGCGACGTGTTTTTGGAGGCATCCACGAGCTAATGTTGCACTGACGGAGTCTGTAATTACTTACTGTTCGTTTTCGCCTTCACTAGCATTGCAATGTGTAACTAACGCAATTTACACTTGCTGGCCGAAGCATTGAGTGCTCTGTGAGGGAAAAAATGCCTTTGGCAACATTTGGACAGCACACTGCGGTTAGCTAATGTGTTGGTGAAGTCTTATTTTGCGGTTGCGGTGGCAAGAAATGAGTGCAACCGACTTCATACATACATTCATCATGCATAGGGATGGCAGCGATTAATCATTTGATTATATTAATAGATTAATTTTGTTCAATTTACGATTTAATTTTATCGAAATTTCGTGTTTCATTAATCGATTATTAATCGATTAATTGTTAAATAATCGTAAAATATTTTCAAGAAACATGAATTCTGCAGTTGTCTAAAATCCATCCATCGAACATGCTTTTTTGCTAGCTGCGTCAACTTTACTCCACCCGAGGTTCAACCACCTACTGTCACTGAAAATGCGCCTTCCCATTCTGAAAATGCGCCTTCTCATTTTATATACGTTCTCTGGCAAAATGATAAATATGTAGATAGCATAGTAGATATGTATGTATGCACATTCTGTCAACATTAGGGTAGATAAATGATAAGACCTTTAAACTAATCTGATCTAATCTTTACTTTTAATAAAAATCCTCATATCTTAATGGGGTAACAAAATTGTGCTTTTGAGAGAAATCGTGAAGTTATTGGTTTGTATGCACAAAAACTAAGCAATTGCTTTTTCTTAAAATTTCATACCTTTCACTTAAATTTATTTGAAAAAAAAAGTCTGAAATTTTAGAAAAAGCAATTTGATTAGGTTTTATGCATACCACCCATTAATTGTTTTTTTATCCTACTAGATATTGTAAAATCGTAGAGTGAGAAATTCCTAAGTCCACTTTTTGTGAAAATCATTTTTTAACAATAAAATATATCGTTTTCAAAAGGATTAAGGAACTTGTTTTATTTCTTCCCGTTTAAATTCTATGAAAGATTTACATATTTGCAAAGTTCAAAAGAGTTGCAGAAAATTCAAAAAGTCGTGAATCGTATTGAGTTTTGCTTTCTTCTTCTTCTTCTCCTCCTTCTTCTTCTTCTTCTTCTTCTTCTTCTTCTTCTTCTTCTTCTTCTTCTTTTTCTTCTTCTTCTCCTCCTTCTTCTTCTTCTTCTCCTTCTTCTTCTTCTTCTTCTTCTTCTTCTTCTTCTTTATTGGCGCTGTAACCGTCTAAGCGATTTTGGCCGAGTCCAAAACAGCACGCCAGTCATTTCTCTTCTATGCTAACTGACGCCAATTGGAAATGCCAAGTGAAGCCAAATCCTTCTCCACCTGTGGTGCGATTCACTACGCGATTTAACCAACTCTTGTTATTGTTAAGTCAGCTAAACGACAATTTTAACAATTAAGCTATTCAGTAAACGTTTCCGTAACAACATTCTTTAGCGCCAAATCAGCTGTTGTCGTTAACGATAACAAAGGCAGCTTATTTGACGACGTCTAGATTGGAGTTGTTAATAAAACATAAAAGGTACGTTTTACAATTTTTTCGTATGGAAAAACTGCACAGCACCGCTAGCAAAAAATAAAAATAAAAAAATAAAAAAATTTTTCAGCAACATCAAACCTGCACTTTACTGTACTAAAATTTAATGTGATACAAAACTGCATCCATAATTATTCTTATTAACAACTTGAAGTTTTACGAAATTTTTTTGATTTTTGTTTAAATATTGCAAAATACACTATTAAAAACAAGTAATATAAATTAAATAACAAAAAAATAGTTTGTTAAAACTTGTCTATATGGGTTCCGGTTATAATTTTTCAATAGGACGTAAAACAAATGTAGAAAACTGGAAGCTAAAAGGTGATAAGTCTATTTTTTAATCTTACAGGAACTGAATATGCCTGGAATTTAAAGGAATTGAATAATTAAAGTTTTCAATTTAATACGTGTACATACATACATACGTGTTATTAAAAATATGAATATCATATAACTTTGTATGTGCATATTTAAATATTTCTTGATTAATCATCATGACACTAGCATAATAAAATCAGTCTTGAATATAAATATGTACAAAATGTGCAAACCTTGATTTTTTATTATATTAACAATCTTTTTCATGTTAAATGTTTGTTAAATGTTTTTTTGTAAACTTTTTATTTACAGCTGCGAGCAAAATATAGCAGCAAAATTCAAAATTATGTTGTTTTCTACTTATGTGTATTTATTTATATTTAATAATTTTATTTTTTATAGTTCCATCTACTATATAACAACAGAAACCAAATAAATACAAGTTTCAAAGCTTGAACAAAATTCACAAAAATCAATCAAACATAAAAAGTTTTCACCAAGATTTCGAACGTTTTATTCAGAATCTCTATAAGATTTTCGGGTATGCAGTTTTGTAGCCCATTAAATTTTAGTCTGTTAAAGTGGAAGTTTCAAGTCGCTAAAAGTTACCGTTGATTTGTTAGAATTTTTTTTTATGGAAGGTGTTGCGTATTTTCTTCCAAACAAAATGCTTCTGAACTTTGTGCTCACACGAGCGTCTTAGCATATGCAACGGATTTGTGCCCATTAGCGGCAGCACACTTAGTGAATCGCACAATCGTTACTGCAAACAACAAAAATTGTTAGCTTACAACTCGACAAAACGCATTGTTTAAAGTTAGTGAATCGCGCTACTGGTCTTTCCAATGCAGACTGGCCTTCCTCTTCCTCTGTACGCAGCGGCCCGCGTTGAATATTTTCAGAGCAGGAGCGTTTCTGTCCAATCGAACGACATGGCCGAGCCAGCGGAGCCGCTGGATTTTAATTCGCTGCACTATGTCTATATCGTTGTAAAGCTCATGCATCTCATCGTTAAATCGTCTGCGATATTCGCCATCACCAACGCGTAAAGGTCCGTAAATCTTTCGTAGAATCTTTCTCTCGAAAACTCCAAGAGCCGCCTCATCAGATGCTTTCATTGTCCATGCCCCCGCGCCATACACCAGCACAGGCATGATAAGTGACTTATAGAGTGTGATCTTTGTACAACGAGAGAGGACTTTACTTCTCAATTGCCTACTCAGCCCAAAGTAGCACTTGTTGGCAAGAGTGATTATCCGTTGAATTTCAAGGCTGACATTATTATTGGTATTAATGCTTTTTCAAACTTGTAACTGTCAACAGTGACGTGGGTGCCAAGACGCGTATGCTCTGACTGTTTGTGTGATGGCAGGAGATACTTCGTTTTGTCCTCGTTCACCACCGGACCCATTCGCTTTGCTTCTCTATCCAATCCCGAGAAGGCAGAACAGACGTAGCCCTTGTTTTGAACGATAATATCGATGTCGTCGGCATACGCCAGCAATTGTACGCTCTTGTGAAGTATTGCTCTTATTATCTTCTCCAACATCAGATCAAAGAAATCACACAAAAGGGAGTCCCCTTGTCTGAAACCTCGTTTGGTATCAAACGGCTCTGAGAGGTCCTTCCCTATTCTGACGGAGCTGGTGGTCATTGCTCAACGTCATTTTACACAGCCGTATAGTCAGGGATACCAAATTCGGACATCGCGGCATAAAGGCAACTTCTCTTCGTCCTGTCGAAAGGGGCTTTGAAATCGATTAAATAGATGGTGTGTGTCGATCCTATTCTCGCGGGTCTTTTCCAAGATCTGGCGTATTGCGAATACCTGACTATGGTGGATTTTCCAGGCCTAAATCCACACTGATAAGGTCCAATCAGTTCGTTGACGGTGGGCTTCAGTCTTTCGCACAATACACTCGATAAGACCTTATAACCTATGCTTAGAAGGCTGATTCCGTGGTAGTTGGCGCGTATGGCGGGGTCGCCTTTCTTGTGGATTGGGCAGAGTACACTTGAATTCCAGTCGTCGGGCATGCGTTCATCTGACATATTCTGCATATGAGCTAATGCATGCACCTCATCAGCCCCTCTGCCGCCGTACTTGAATAGCTCGGCTGGCAGGCCGTCAGCTCCAGCAGGCTTTGTTGTTTTTCAGCCGCGTAATCGCATTCGTACCTCGTCATAGTCAGGCGGTGGGACAGCTACTCCATCATCATCGACTGGGGACTCGGGTTCGTCGGGAAATGTGCTTCCACTGCTCGCGTATGTCGGATTGTTGAAGAGTGCTCTCAGGGAGCAAGGGTGTGAGTCGAGTGGCGAATAAATTGGCCGTCTGTTGTGATTGCAGCTTTTCTCGTTAAGCTTTCCTTGCATTGTTGGGCGCACATTTTTTACTGTACAGAGGCGGGTGTCGTATCTTGGCTATAACAAGATAGTGGTCCGAGTCGATGTTTGGCCCTCGGAGTGTACGTATGTCTAAAACGCTTGAAAGCATGCCTTCCGTCTATCACAACATGATCGATTTGGTTTCTCGTTTTTCGATCTGGAGACAGCCATGTAGCTTGGTAGGATATTCTTATGCTGGAACCTAGTACTACATATTACCATGTTTGGGGCCCCGGCGAAGTCGATCAGCCTCAGTCCGTTATCGGACTTTCGTCGTGGAGGATAAGTTTTCCGGCAGTGGCGCCAAACGATCACTTCCTTGTCCACCTTGGCATTAAAATCGCCTAGCACGATTTTGACATCGTGTCGGGGGCAGCGCTCATATGTACGTTCCAAGCGCTCATAGAAGAAGATCCTTGGACGCCTTCATCCTTCTCTTCCGTCGGGGCATGGGCGCAGATGAGCGAGATGTTGAAGAATCTAGCTTTGATGCGGATTGTGGCTAGACGTTCGTCCACCGGGATGAACGCCGGTACTCGGCGACGGAGTCTCTCTCCTACCACGAATCCAACACCGAATTTGCGCTCGTTTACGTGGCAACTATAGTATACGTCGCAAGGTTCACGCTTACTTTTCCTTGCCCCGTCCATCGCATTTCTTGATGGCGGTGATGTCAGCCTTTGTCTTCCCGAGGAGCATCAACCAGCCGGGCAGAGGCACCTTTCCCATTAAGGGTCCGGATATTCCAGGTGCATACCCTTAAATCATAGTCCTTTATACGTTTGCCGTGTTCGTCATCAGAAAAAGGGGGTCTCATCCAAGGCTTTTTAGATTTTTCCATTGGACGGGGTTTTAACGTGGCGGGACCCAAACCCAGCGCACGCGAAGTTTTACGCCTTCTCACTTTAGCTCGCTCCCAGACGGGTGTTTGGTTGCTACCCAGAGGATACGTGGATATAAATATCCGGACGTTGTGAGCTGCGATTTGAACCGTATGCACAAGAATCGCTTCTGGCCACTCCCAGGTGAATGGCGGTCAAAAGTTTTCCACTTCTGCGCACGGAACCATCCTCCAGTTTTGCTTTAAACATGTATAATTTTGAACTCAAAATTTTGCAAATTACTTGAAGAAAGTTACCAAAACAAAAGTTTTTCTTCGCCTGCAAAATTTTAAAAAATAGGCGTATCCACTTTTTCCCTAAGCTAGCGAAATTTGATTTTAATGTTACATAAGTAAGTTCTTTTTAAATATCAATATTAGCCGCCATCGATTCGCTCGAAAACTCGAAAAATGTCAAATACATATTGTGGTTGTTCACGCTTTCCTGGTTATCAGGTTATCTGGTTAAAAATAATTTTTCTGTAGTGTACTTTGTTGGCGTACAACAATAAAATACACTACAGAAAAATTATTTTTAACCAGATAACCTGATAACCAGGCAAGCGTGAACAACCACATTGAATTTCAAGAATTCTATACCATGTCTACGAAAACTTTCATATGAAATACATGGAAAACTTTGAGCGGTTTGAGCGACCTCTAAA
>NW_016157773.1:0-15162 GCF_001687245.7 Rhagoletis zephyria | reverse complement strand
CATAAATATGTACACATAAAAATCTGTGAAAATTTGTAACCGAAAAGTATTCAAAACTCTGATTAAAATGAACTAACATAAATAAGAATACATATTTTTTTATTTCATACTTAAGGGGATTTAAATAGGGATTTAGGAGGCAAATGGGGATTTTTTGGGTATAACTGAAGCTCGATATGGGGATGAGCTACAAAAAAAAAATATGGCAACACTGTTGCCGCCACAAAGTAGCTGCACTGCCAAATGCGGTTTCTATACCTTTGTTAATATTATTTTATATAATTTATTATTTATATTCAATACATAGTTATTCAAAACAAAACTAACGGTTTAAATGACCAGTTTACTTGCTAAAATCAGGAAATTTCTAGTGCAACTCGCACAAAATCTATTTTTTATTAAGGTATAACTTTTTGAGCGGTCAGACCTAAAGCTTGGGATTTTTAGACATTTATTTGTAGGTTCTGAGAAATAAAATGACAGGTATTAAACAAATGTGTCAGTTACCAAATGCGAGAAAAAGGGCTGCTTACAACTGTAACTGAATTTCGCGTATTTTATAAAAAAAAAAAACGTGAATTTTCTTGTGGTAGTCGTTGGGCGGTACTTATTTAACATTTATGGGTATAAAATATACTTCTTCAAAATATAAAATATAATTCTTCAGAAGAAGAATCCTAGGTTAAAGGACAATGTGCTACTTATGATTGCCAAAAAATCTTCTTGAAAACACGCCTGATCAGTGCGTAATTTTTGTACTTAATATTGGTTTTTCGTTGAGCACAACCAATCAAGGGCAAAAAATTCATAAGCCCTGGTGTAATATTTTGTGTTTGTGTATTTGGGTCTGTGTAAGAAATACTCACCTTTAAAAATTATTTTACTGTTCAGTACTGGATAGTCCTTGCTGATATAAATGCGAAAGGTTTGTTTGTTACGCTTTCACGCTTTAACTACTCAACCGATCTTAATGAAATTTTGCACACTGGTGTCATTTAACCCAACTTATATCGATTGGACAAAGGGGCACGGCGCCTCCCATACAAACGGAATTTTTCGTACCTTACCTCCGAAAGTATTTGTGGTAGAGTATTGCAGTTTGTAATTTTTTTTTCACAATAATTTTTATTAAAAACGGCCCAAGTTTAATAAAATTGTTGAATATATTTGTTATAAGGCCATAAATAACAAAAATAAAATTATTAAATGTAAGTAAAAGTTTTTTTTTTTTGCAATCCAATAATCAATTGTTGATTTTGTTTTATTATTATTCTTTAGAATATTTCGGTAAGCCTAATACAAATTAAAGAGAACGAACGTGGCATATGTACATTTTGTACATGTTTTTGTTTTTAGTTTTTTTTTTTTTTAATTTAAGCAGCAAAGACAATTTTTAGTTTTTTTTGTGTTTTTAATATTTTAGTGTTATACATTTTTTACTTAACTTATTTGATTATAGATTCATTTATTTTAACTAAATATAGTGATTAAGAAGTCTTTTAATTTTTAGGTGCGTACATTTGCTTAGCTACAACGATATTTAATTTACATGCAAGAGATTTTTTCTTATAACTGTATTTATGTATGTATGCGTTTTTTTTTCGTTAATTAACTCAATAATTATTTAATATTATAATTGTCATTATTTAACTTACTTCTTATTAATTTTTTACAGTGTAAATGTCGCGCAATATATCCACCTGCAGCAGCGCGCCTTTCATAAGAAACCCATATCGAGCGCTGTGTAAAGTGCGCGTATATCACTATGCGACGAAATGCGCCAGAAGGGGAAGTTGTACGTCTTCGCTGCATTCTCCTCCTCGGTGCCATCGCCTATGACTACGTAGGTGCCTTTGCGACCAAATCGTGTCATAATGCGTTCAAAGCAGGTGTCATGGCCTGGAAGAAAGGGAAAGGAGGAATTTTATAAAAAATTTGATTTTATTTCTTATTTTCGTACATTTCAATTATTTTCATTAATTTTTAATTTGATTATTTTTNTTTGGTTTACTTATTTTTTTTTTTGTTATATTTAAATTTTATTTTATTTTAAATTATTGGATTTTACTTATTTTGTTTTATTTTATTTGACTTGATTCGATTTTACTTTATCTTATTTTATTTTATTTCACTTTATTTTAATTTATTTATTTTAAATTATTATATTTTATTTTATTTGACTTGGTTTGATTTGACTTCATTGTTTTGGTTTTCTTTATTTTATTTTAAATTATTTAATTTAATTTAATTCAATTTAATTTAATTTTATTGTTTTTTTTTTGTTTTATTTGATTTGATTTTATTTTATTATTTTGATCTTTCTTTATTTAGTCTTATTTTCTTTTAACTAATTTCTTTTTAACTCCCATTTCAGCACATTTGGTTTAACTATCACATTTCAGTTCCATCTCAGCTCGTTTCATTTCATTTCGCTTTCTTTTACTTTCCCACTCACCAATCTTGTGCGCGCTGTAGATATTCTCGATGGAGAATATACCGCCGAGCCCGAAGAGCAGCACTTTAGCCAATGCGGGCGCCAACTGCGTCTGCGTCACGAGCACATTCACACAATTCTCGCGCTGCGCGATCATATTCAGACACTTCGTAGCCAGTGAAGCCCAGTTGTCGGTAGCCATTTCAATGTCCGAGCGTATTTGCAGCCAGGCGTCACGCTTTTCAGGACCCAGCAAGCCACCAACGCTGAAAAAATAACAAAAGCAAATGAATTTTTTTCGATCTTTCACAAATACATACAAGACAGTTTACTCACTTCCCTCTGTAGGTGTTGTAGATCTCCTTGATTTTGCGATATCTGAACGCCAGCTTGCGCATCCAGTCGACACCGCCACGTACGCCAGTTGGCAGGCAAAGATTTGGCGGCGCGCCGGGTGGCGCACCCGAATGGAAACCGTCCGTCGCAAAGTTGTAATTGCTCAAATCCTGACCATTATCATCGGAGGACACATCATCGATGTGCACCTGATCGCATTCCTCAATTTCGTTGAAGAAAAAATGCGTATCGGCCATGTTGAAGACCATCTCTTCCATGCGGAATGCGATCGTCAGCAGCGTGCTTTGGTCTTTGGTGTAGCGATTGGCGAAGGAACCGGAGAGTAGCGTATGGAAAATGATGATCGTCTCATCCAGATCCCAGATAAAGACGCGTTCAGGCGGCTTAGCCGCATCACTGTTTGGTGTGTCCGAAGTGGTGCTGCGCGTTGGACTCGGCTGCTGATGACGTCGTCCGCGTGAGCGCCCACTTTTGCTGGTAGGCGTACTTTTGGTGTGTGCCGTTGCCGCCGCCGTGTTGGAATTAGAGTTCAGCGCCGCGGCATTGGCATTCGGTGAGATCGGCAGCGGCGAGTGTGGTGAGTGTGTGGCGTGCAGCACAGGCGTGGTCGAGTGCGTATCGGTGGGACTTTCCGACAAATTGGAGGCGCCCACATGGAAGCCGTGGCTAGCCGCACTCGAACTGGGCGAACTTACAGCCGCATACGGCGAGTAGCTGGCCGGGTTGTAATAATTGCCATACTGATCGTTGTAGTAGCTGCCGTAGTCCTGCTGCGCGGCTGCTGCGGCTGCTGTACCAAATTGCGCAAAGTTGTTGTAGCCATAGGCGGTTGGATACAGTTGCGAGGAGTTGTTATTGCCGGTGGCTGTCGCATACGACGACGTTAGGTATGGTGAACTGGGCTCGATTTTAGTGGCAGCACGCGCTGCTGCAGTGGTGTATGGCGTGCCATAGGTGGAGTAGAATGGCGGCGTGTACTGCTGCATGCTATTGTAATAGTTGTAGTAATCGTGTTTGCTGGTGTCGTAAGCAGCCGCTGCGGCTGCTGCTGCAGCTGATGAATTCACCGCCGCCATGGCCGCGCTGGAAGAGGAGTTTGCTCCAATGCCTGCGACGCTGCTCTCCATGCCGCTCAGACTTCCGACGCCAACCGAAGAGCAACCATAGATTGAACTGTTGCCCGGTGTACTTCCATTGCCGCTGATGGCACCACTACCATCCAAGCGCTGTGTAGCGCTGTTTCCGCCCATAGATGATTGGCTCTCAATACCACTGTTGTTGGCATTCACACTGGATGCAACGCCACCACCACCGCTGTTATTCAGCCCAGGACTGCGATTCTCCGACTTCACCGATGCCAAATGTGGCTCCGCTGGGAGCCAATGAGGCATACCTGTGCTGGCCGCGCCACCCACCCCCACACCAATACCACCACCTAGCTCCGCATGAGAATGTCGGCCTGCGCTCGAAGCACTCGCATTACTTAGGCCTGCTGGCCCATCGACGCCGCTCGAGGTGCCGTCGGTTGTCGCATGGGGATGCTGATATGTGGAAAAACTGCTGCCGGGCGATTGGCTGAATGGCGCAGTTGCGGCGGCACTAAGCGAAGTGTAGGCGCTTAACCCCGACGAAAGGCTGCAGCTGGAATTCAAGTTGGGCGGCGTATTATAATGACTGCTAAGTGATGCCAGTGAAGTGATTGTTGGCTGCAGTGGCTGCGACTGTGGCGGCAACGTTAGCGGGCTGCATTGACCAGACGTTGCGGAAGTGACCGCAGTAGCTGTGCCCAGTGGCGATTGTGAGTGAGGCAGGGAGTGAGGATGAAGTTGTGAGGAGTGGTGTTGCTGCTGTTGCGACTGATGTTGCTGTTGTTGCTGCTGCTGCTGATGTTGAGGCGTTTGAGCGGTGGTTTGAGAGCAAAGGCTGGAAGAGAAAGTAATTGAGCCGATCAGATTGGTGCCGAAATGTTTTTCTTGAGAAATAAATACTTTTTACATATTAAATAAAATAAATTATAATTTTTTTCTGAAAAAGTTCTAAAAGTTTGTTTAAAAAACACTTCTTGCAAAGGCAGAAATCGAAAAATGATTTGAGAATATACAACATTAGTGTCCGGACCGTCAATGTGCAAGGCGCCTCTGCACCGGAAGAACTTAAACTCGATTCGAAAAGAACCGAAAAACAGTTTCGGAAGAACTGAAACTTGATACCCAAAGGACCGAAACTCGATTCCAAAAGAACCGCAAAACGGTTACAGAAGAACAGTTCCAAAAAAACCGCAAATTGCATCCGGAAGAACCCAAACTCGACTCCAAAAGCACCGAAAAACGGTTCTGCAATAACCAAAACTCGATTCCAAAAGAACCCAGAAACAGCTTCGGAAGAACTGAAACCTAAAGGATACCTAAAGGACCGAAACTCGATTCCAAAAGAACGGTTACAGAAGAACCGAAGGTCGATTCCAAAAGAACCGAAAAATGATTCCGGAAAAACCGATACTCGATTCCAAAAGCACCGAAAACGGTTCCGCAAGAACCAAAACTCGATTTCGAAACTCCGGAAAAAAATGTATTGTTTTGGCATAAAATATCGAAAAAATCATGTTTTTAAATAGAAACATTACTTTGGTTTAAATGAAACCTTAACGTGGAAAACGCTTAGGTAAATTTAATTTCGTTTATTTTATCTTTATAAAAGTTTGACTACACAAATACATATCCACTAAGTAAGAAATTAATGTAATATATTTCTTTTATATATATATATAAAAAGAAATTGAATTTTTGTAAAAACTCTTTGAAATATTTTGTCAGACTATTTCGATTGGGCCAATTTCCGTTGCCAACTTTTTGAGAACCGGAGCCTATCCAAATTCCTGGTTCTCTTTGGATTCGGACTTAACAGGACCGGTTCTTTAAATAATCGGCACCGCGCATCACTTCTGCCTATGTGAGGCTTTTACTGCCCAGCCAGTCCTATCCAACTATTTACTAGAGATGCAAGATCGAAATAAAAAATAAATCGACTTTTGAATCGATTCGAATCGAAATAAAAATAAACGATGCACGAAGGAATCGTCAAAAAAAAAAAAATCGATCTCCCAAGAGTATGTATGCAATCAAATGACGCCTTTGACTACATTTTTATATAAAATCAAACCACAGCGATCTGACCAAACTTTTATTGAAAGTAATTTTTGAAACATACATGTATTGTTCATAACAGTTTCAATATCTAGATTTATTTGAAAAAAGTGTAAGATTAGTTTTTTCTATATAAAGGCAACGATATGCTTAATGCTGAACATAGTCATTAATTTTATTTTTTTTTTTCATTTAATGACTTGTAAAAACTGAACGTTAGCCCTATTGAAGAAAACTGTTAAGTTTTTTCGAAATTTTGTTTGTCTTTCTTTTTTTTTTTTTGATCACAAATCGAAAAAAATTGTGTTTTTTTCAAAATTGGCCACTATTTTAGGAAGTGTATTAGGCAATGGAGCTTTTTTATATTTTTTTGTTTTCGCTGGCTCTATATTTCACATCTTAATTACCCTTTTAAGAAAAAATTTCTATAAGACTGCATACCGGTGATCGGACGTCTACCACATTGTGGACCACTTTTTGAAGCATCCACCACATCTACCACACAAGGTCCGAAATCTACCACATATTCGCATTTTTGAGTAGTTATAATTTAGCGCCACATGATTTTCTTAATTTTTTAATTTTAAGAGCAAAAATTGTCCAACACTAAACACTATGTGGTAACAAGTAGGGACACGATATGTAACCGAAAGTATCGATATAATACTCATTTAAAGTATCGCTGTAAATACATTATTACATTTCGGAATTTGGAAAATTAATTTTAAATATTACCACAAAAAGAAATAGTTTTGCCCGATTCCCAGAGTTTTGACGTTTTCATTTTATTTTCTAATACTTTGTCATATAAATGTATCATTATTCACATTAACTTTGTAATGTTCATTTACGATTCGATACGATACAGGGGTTCTGGTACTACATTCCAAAAAATATCGTTTGAAAACTTTCGAGTAAAAAGTATCGGTATCGAATGGCAAATATATCGATATGGTATCATATCGTATCGAAATTCGTGTCCCTAATAACAAGAATGATAGTATACAAGGTTTCGCATTCCCGGCGGCGATGAGATTTCTCAAATTAAAGTGAATAAAGCCGAATGGGAGGAGAACAAAAACTGTCAAACAGTGAATTTTCTCAATATTAAATTTTTTGTTGGGAAACGTGATTTCATTGTGTTAAATTGCAAAATATATGATTTATAAAAAGAACTAATAAAGAAAATGTAAAAAATCGGCGATTTTTGTGAAAGTATTAGCACATTACAGTGCATCAAAAGTTTTCTCAACGCGTTGTTGACTTTTACTGGAGGATTGTGAAAATTGGCAAACCATAAATTGAAAGTTTTTTCTAGAGACTCGAATTAAAAAATATCAGTTAAACTGGAACCTTTCAGATTATTTTTTTAATTTTTGTAAAAAATTTGGTCCGAAACCTGAGATCTACCACATTTTTTCTAAATCTAGCACATTTTTTTCCAGAATCTACCACACAGAATTTTTATTAGGTCCGATCACTGCTGCATACATGCTAAAATTTTTTTCTACAATGAGTAAATAAGGCGATAACATTTTTTATAAAAATTTGCAAAATGTTTGGCAAACTAGTAGCTCCATATGCATTAATTGAGGAAAAATCAAATGTCATCTCTCGAATTTTTTGAATCGATTCACGGCTCGAATCGGATTTAATCGATTTAAAAACGGCATCTCTACTACCTACCCACATTGAAGTAAATTATTTTTCTCAGCTTCATTAGCATTTAAATGAAATTAATCATAAAAAAAAATCGATTAGCCAAGGCTTATATTCTACATCCTGATAACTTATCCTATTCCACATGCAAATACATATGTATATGTATATTTCATTGTTGATTTCAATCCAGATAAACTACAAAATACAAAATCGAAGTTAATTTGAACTAAAATCCCACTCTTCTAAATGAGCTAATAAATTCAAAATTATTACCAACAATTCTCCGAACTGCTAGTGGAGTGGCACTGAACTATGAGAAAAAAACAGGCAACAGGCAGTAAGAAAGAACAATAAATGAAAATAAATAAAACTCATAAAGGTTAAAACTCAGAGAAATACAAAAAAAAAAATAAAAAATTTACAAAAAAGAATAAAAGTAACCAAACGTTGGAAATGTCACCAATGACGGCGACCAAAATGAGCAATAAAAAATCAATAATTCCTCGGACAAACATAAAAATCAACATAAACGTTAACAACAAGAACAATAACAACGAAGCACGAAGCAAAAGGCTAAAATAGTAACAACAAAATTTGTAGTCATGCGTAGGATAAGTAAGAAAAAAGAAAAACTAAACGAAACTGAAAGCTGAAAAGGAAATTAAAAATAAACACTTGAAAATCACTGTAAAACAGTAAAGTCAAGTGTCCTATTGTTAGGCGTAGCAACAATAAACGGAAATTCATATGTAAATACGCACATGTGGCTACCTACCCTACAGGAAAGATGAGAACAATTGTCCACAAATTACAACCAAAAGCATATTTGTTTTGTAACCAGACCAAAAATAGTATTAAAACCAGGGCTGCAACCCGCACCAAAAATCGATGCGGTTCGGTTCAGTGGGTCGAGCCACTTAAAAAAAACTTGTACCTGTACAAGAACCGGTTCATGAGTATCTCTGAACCGCGGTTCGGTTCGGTTCGAATGGTTAAATTTTTTAAATACTTATACCCAAGTTTATCTATACATATAATTAAATTTCAACATTTTGTTAAAATTTTGTCTGTCTGTCTGTTTGTACGCGCATCACTCGAAAACTAATGTATGGAATTGCATGCAGTTTTCACCGGTCCATTGCTAGAGGTCTAACTTAAAATATAGAAAGAAAGAAAAATTAGGGAGTAGCCACCTCTTTGAAAATTGTAGTTTAAGTAAATTGACCAGATAACATAAATATTGCAATATGGTTGCCAAGAGAAAAATGTTTAAAAAGGCTTACGGCCGCAAATACTTTTGTTGAAGGTTGCCACCGGTTTGAAAATTTCAATTCAATTTAATTTAAAAGATATATTGAATATTGCATTATGGGTATCAAACTGGAGAGGTTTAGAAAAGTTTGCTGTAGAAAAATTTTTTGTGGAGGGTTGTCGCCTGTTTGAAAAATTTGTGTTAAATTAAATTGATAAAATAAATAAACTTTTAAGGCGCAGTGAAGTACGCCGGGTATTTGCTAGATTGTAATAAAAATGGTTCAAGTTTAATGGTGAGTAGAGCAATTAAATGATAAAGGCTCCATTTGACCATTGGTCACAGTCCAGGGCACGAAATGTTAAATGTAAATAGGACTTTGCGGGCTTTTGGTCGAAATGAGTCACTGGTTATAAGAATTTAAATCGATTTAGTATATTGAGTATTCTTTACGGTTATTGACTCGGTTTTTCCAAACCGGTTTTCACTGTTTTTTTTTTTTTTTTTGATATCTATGGGCGGTTTTTTTTTATCTTAATTTTTCGAGAATCGAATAAACCGGGTTTATATCGAATAAACCGGGTTTTTTTTTTTATCGAACAAGCCGATTTTTTTTTNTTTCCAGGATGGAAACCCCTAAATAGTTTTAAGATTATATCCCAGGTTATTTGAATGCTTGGCGCTTAAACGCTTTCTACGTGTTTCGCCGCGCTTCTGCAATTCAGGTTTGCTACTGAATGTTGCACCACAAATGGAGAGATCACACTTTTACTCCAACTCAAAGTGGCAGAAGTACACTCGGAGGTTTGCCATTTGTCTGCCGAGGAGCGACCACTATTTCAAAAATCTTTTTTTGAAGTGGCAGTAGGTCAGCGATGGGCAGAAGGCTATTACCTGCGCGCGCCTATATAAAATTTATAGAAAGCTTTAAAGAGCTTTGGCCGCGGGCAAGGCAGTGCCCATCACCGCAGTAGGTACATCTAAGCACGGCAGGAAGAGCAGTACTCAAAACCGAAAAAGTCAGAAAAATTCAATAAATTATTTAAAAAAAAAATTAAAATAAAAAAACGAGACTTTTTCACTGATTTTTATTTTGTTTTACTTTGAACTTTTCTTTCTTTGCTCTTTTCTGAATAAAATCTAAATTAACCGTTACTAGTTTAATTGTAATTAATGTTATGACTTCATACCAATCTAAGCATTTTCACTGAATAAAAACTATTTAAAATAAAACTTGTTTTTTTTTGTTTAATTCCCAAATAGGGAACCAGTTTTTTTTTTAAATCGCAATTTTTCAAATAACTCGAAAAGTGGTTTTGGAAAAAAGGCGAATAATCGTAGTACTCTCACTGCCGATTTCACGAAAGCAATTTAAGTGAAAAATTACTTCTTTCTGTCAATTTTCATATTAAATTCAAATAGAAAATAATTTTTCACTTAAATTGCTTTCGTGAAACTGGCCATTAATCTAACCCAATGTCCTACAGGGTATGTATCTACATACGTGGTTTGTACTCGTATGCATGCGTAGGCGCGTACTTCGAATGCGGTGAAGTGTCTCGAGGAGCGAATGCTTTGGGAACCAACGGTTACAGTGCAGAGAGTTTTAGGAAAAGTGTACCGCGTGCAATGAAACTACGTGCACAAATATGTATGTGCAGAAATACATACATACATATGTACGTACATAAATATAAGGACGTTAACAAGCGAAGCAGCTGAAACTAAAGCAATAAACTTAAAATAGTACGAGTCCTAATCATCTGCTCTGGAGACACATTTAGCGACGCACTTGACTTGATCATTCATTATCCGTTTAGCTGATTTCCATATGTACAGCAAATGTTTCAGCAATTTTTTCATAGATTTTATTTTGTATCTTTTTGCTTTTTCTACGGCGCGCGGCGTTTGACGTTAAAACGAATTTATCTCCTATTTTTTGCCTATTATGATTTTTTTTCTTAAACAACTATTGATAGCGGTTATTAATCAATGTGACAGTAATATGCGAAAATAACTTGTGCGAGTGAGCGTATTAATTCGACCGTAAATACAACAATAATAATAATAATTACAATTTTGAACAAGAGTTCATGTTGAATACCCAGCAACGCGTGTTGGAATTCGAAGCGCCAATTTTATTTATTCTTATGCCGAATTTCCACTAGGTATTAAAATTATAAAAAATTGGAGGTATTAAAAAAAATGCCACGTGGAAATGAATTTAATGACTATTTTTTTAACGTAATGACAAAAACTTTTTTTTTAATGCCCAAGTTTGTCATTACAATTTTTGACTTTTAATGCCTACTGGAGGTCCAGCGTTAGATGCGAGACCACTATTAGTCCAACACTTATGTATGTAAGTATGTATAATCAAAGTCTGCAACTATAAAGCTAGATTCACATCTACTGTTCTCTTCACCCTTCTTTTTTGCCAATTATTGAGAGTCATGACAAGCCCCAAATAGTTTCATAAACCAACAACTGTTCACCCGCGGATTAGTTCTGTGCTAAGGAGTGTTTAGAATCGGAGGCCAGTCGACAAAAGGAGTCCTTTCTCACTCCTATTACAATGAACAACTTTTGCTGCGCTTAATAGCAGATGGATACAAGATAATTGCGTATACGAACGATGTTGCAGTACTGATTCAGGGTAAGTTTACTCCGACCATATGCAATAGGATGGATCGAAAAATCAATTCTTCCATTCTAATTCTAATACTTAGTGCGAAAAATCTGCGTAACATGATCACATTAAATTGTGTTAAAACCGTTTCCTCCGAAGCTTCAGAAAAAAATCTGACATTGCATCAAAATCCGAGTCCTGGTCGTGAGGCTTTTAACATATCGACAGCTGACTGTTCGAAAACGCCCTATCTCAGACAACTTTTCAAGAACACCCTATCTAGGAAATCTTTTCAAGAATGCCCCATTTCAGAATTTGGTTGAAAAAAGCCCCATTTCAGAATTTCTCAGCTGCTGATTCAAAAACGACCTTTCTCAACTTATTCTCGATATATCTTCAGTTGAGATAGGGCGTTTTTGAACCAAATTCTAAGGCAGCGCGTTCTTCAAAAGTCTTCTGAGACAGGGCGTTTTCAAACCGGCTGCCGCGATAGGTCTATATTCCACTCAGCCGTCGATATGCTATAAACTTTTAAGCTGATGGTTTCAAACTTGAGCCTCCCCAAAAGAAGAGATTTACTTCAAGAGATATCTGAATGAGAAGTTCCAGCATTATAGAATTATTCAGCTCATATGGGTGCTTAGGCAAAGGGATATTCAGAATAACTGCAACGCGGACAAACTATCAAACTAAAGTATAACCACAGACAACCTTTCAGGAGAGGATAGGTTGGGTATACTAGTGGCCACCTTTAAAGAGTATATAGTACATATGTACATATGTACGTAGGAGACCACACAGCTCAAGTGGTCAATGAACGCTGGAACATACTTTTATTTTGTGAAAACTATCAGGGTTCCCTGCCCTTCCTTTAATAGAATAATGCACTCTTATGTTTAAACAGAAAGGAATGTCTCTCCGTATAAGTACTCTTACGGGTCACTGTCTAATTGGTTACACGCGATTAGAATAGGGGTGGGCGTATCGGATTAGTTACAAGAAAAAATAAGAAGGAAATGGGCAAGATAGATGTACCTCTCTCCGGCTTAAAATAAAGGAAAATAATACAAACACCTTTCTTGCAAAGCCTTATATAAATAAGAGCATGAACATGAAAATCAGGGACTGCAGTGGCAACCAAGTTGCCCTTCAAAAATTGTCCGAGAATGTAAGTGGCTGCAAGGTGGAACGATCTTGAACTTTTGTGGGCGCCATGACACTGTGGTCTTCAAGGCAACGAACTGGCCGATGAATTGGCGAACTGCGGTTCTTTGGAGCGTCCAATTGGATGGTATGAATTTTAGGGTCAAGTAGTGCATAACATTTTCTCTGTACTGTCTGCATATCGATAGACTTAGCTGGTACATTTTTGGACGAGCTAAATTCGCTTTCCCTCACAAAACTACTAAGTTTGCAGATGAGCAATCCTTCCATTCCTCTAACTAGGACTTATGTGCAATGGGCAGTATTACCAACCGGCCATCCACACACCATGCCAGTCTTACAGTAGATACATGTCTTCTTCATGTTTGCAATCCTCTATCTTCTATATATATATGTATATAAAACAACAGCCGTTTTCGTTGTTCGGAGTTAACTCAAAAACTACTGCATAGACTTCAGTCAAATGTTCAGAGGTTATACCTTGCATATATGGTCCTATTATAGGCTACCAGAAAACTTGGTAGGTGGCGCTGGGGTCGAGTTATTTATGAAAATCGTGTTTATGAACCGATTTCTTTTAAATTCAAAATTAAAGCTACCAGCATGATGACAAACACGTTTACCAAAAATAGACCCGCTAGGTGGCGCGGGAGTCGAGTTATTTATAAAAGTCGTATTTATGAACCGATTTATTTCAAGTTCAAAAGGTATAGTTTCCACATAATAAAAATACGTTTATCAAAAACGGAGCCGCTAGTATATAAATAAAATACTGAATTTCGATAAAAAAGGTTCTTAACTAAGTATTCACAATTGTAAGTATTCGATATTCTAAATGAACCAAAAGTAATTACTTAGTAAGGGTTTCCCACAAAATATTTTTGACACTCAACCAGACTTCCCTACGAAAATTAAAAAATAAATGTCTTCAATAAATTTAAAATGCCTATCGAATAACACCTCAGTAAATTAATCAACGTTTCTATGTTAGCCGGTTATACATATTAACATTTTTATTTAGATAATTACACACAAGCACACAAACATAACCAAATGAAGCCAACCAATTTTCCCACTCATATTACTGACACTCTGGGGACATTTATGGAATTTCCGAACATATTCTACAAATATCTCACTGTTACAACACCTAGATATGCATCAAATTACAACAAAGGCAATATGGCATCAACAAAAATATGATCGACCAGCAGCACGACAATGAACTTCATTTATCACCAAGCAATTATGAATAAGTACATATNATCCGGTATCCGGTTATCCGGCCAAATCTCTATCCGTCACATCTCTAGTAAATACCATAGCCTGCACCACAGAGGAAGTTAATCAAATGAATGTGAAGCAATTTTTGAGTACCAACATTTTCCCATGCTGCTGGCGGTGTAGACGTGAATGGCCAAGAGTCGCACCTCAGCATCTCCGCTCCNTTGCGCACGAGACAATCGCCAGAGAGCGTAAAGGGTGAGGGAGTAAATACCAAAGCCTGCACCACAGAGGAAGTTAATCAAATGAATGTGAAGCAATTTTTGAGTACCAACATTTTCCCATGCTGCTGGCGGTGTAGACGTGAATGGCCAAGAGTCGCACCTCAGCATCTCCGCTCCACTGCAACAACCGCTTCCAACAGGCGGACCATCAACGAATGGAGCAAAAATGCATTCATAATAAATAAATTATACAAATACAAATTGTATCCATGTGGATATGTAACTATGTAACTATGTACATATTNCACTGCAACAACCGCTTCCAACAGGCGGACCATCAACGAATGGAGCAAAATTTCATTCATAATAAATAAATTATACAAATACAAATTGTATCCATGTGGATATGTAACTATGTAACTATGTATGTGCCTTTGCTCTGCCAACCACACGCCACAGCATGCAGGTGTCAAATTCCATTGTAAAAATGTCACAAGACATTTTTTGGGAGTCCCATTTCCATGTCACAGTACAATGTTCTAAAACTAATGATGCTGCTTTTCTCTCTCTCTCCCTCTCAATGAGTATGAAATTTCTTATTTTGAAAAATTATAACAAATTTCCCTACATATACATATATATTTTTTTTTAAGTAAGAACTCTTTTTTTGTTGGTTGTTGTAGTTATGTGGATTTTTTTTGCGCCTACAGAAGTGTGTTGATGAATTGCAATGTGGCGCGTCAATCAGACGTATTTATGTAAGTAAATATGGCAAGCCATAATGAATATGAACACGTGCCTACAAAAATAACAAAAAGTCTCATACAACTAATTGCTTAAGTATGGCGCTACCAAACCTAGAAAATAAAATTTAGAATTGATTATGAAAGTTTCGTGAGTTCATTCAACGGAAGGATAGTTTCACACACAAAAATGAAAGGAACTGGGATTCCTGCAACGCAGATACCGAGCGTCCTGGGTCCGCCTGTAGTAAGCTCACCGCAGGTATCTTGCTGAGGGTCAATAACAGCACACCCTTCTAAAGACAGTGCTGATTTACCGGTCGTCAAGTA